>NC_025695.1:35948650-35961954 GCF_000633955.1 Camelina sativa
CACACGGCCGAGTGCTTGGTCGAGTGGGTGGTCGAGTGGACTTCCGGACCTTGATTCTTCAGCTCCAAATCCCTTGTTTCCTTCTCTTGACAGCTCCAATCTGCTTCAGCATCACTTCCATGCTCTTTAGGATCCAAAATCACCTGTTTATGCAAGAAACTATGCAAATGCAATGCAAATCTACTCTAATGCATAAACAGTTCTAAAACTATGCAATGTTGGACAAATGAGATAGAAAATCATGCAAAAGATGTGAATATACTAAGGGAAAACAGGGCAAAATATATGAACATCACTTAGCGAGGTGTCTCCATTGCCAAAGTTAAAGATCACTCTAATCAATATAAGTACGGTGGGGTTTGTTACTCCCTCCGGAACTAACATATGAGGACCTTAGCGTGGAATTGTTAAGAGGCGAGAGCTAAAGAGACTTCTCGTCGATTGGGAGAGATGCGTTGAATGTACTCACCAAGAATGATAAGACGTTTCTGCAATCTTTGCAAGTTGATTTAGCATTTGACAACCTCCAAACTGTTGAGCGTGAAGGTACAAGTGGAGGGTTAGCCCTTTTCTATTCAAAGGACTATCGGGTTAAGTTCTTGTTGTTAGATGATCGATTGACCGACATTGAAACAATCATTAATGGAAACTGAGTTTTTATAACATTTATCTATGGTGAACCTATTCTCGCAAATCGTGGATATGTGTGGGAACGACTAATGCATATCGGAGTTACCAGATCCGAGCCCTGGTTTATTACTGGGGATTTCAACGAAATAACTGGGAATCATGAAAAAAGAGGGGAAAAAAAGAGATCGGAATCTTCCTTTTTACCATTTCATGTTATGATTGATTCATGTGGATTAAGCAATTTTTCTTTCAAAGGAAATCAATTTTCATGGATTGGTCAACGGTCAAATGGTAAGATTCGGTGTCACTTGGATAGAGCCATAGGAAACGAAGAGTGGCACAATATCTTTTCCCACACTAATGTAGAGTACTTGAAGATGTGGGGTTCAGACCATCGTCCTCTCCTCGCATCAATACTAACACGTCCAAAAAAGTTTTTGAGAAGGTTTATGTTTGACAAGAGGTGGATTGATAAGCCAGGCCTCAAAGAGGCGGTGTTAGATGGATGGGGAGGTGATGATATTTTGGTCGAACGATCCATCATGAAAAAAATCCAGAATTGCAAACGAGCTATCTCCATCTGGAAGAAAAATAATCAAACAAATTCGGAAAAATTGATTAAGGATCTCCAAGAAAAGATTGATGAAACCTATGAAGATTGGAGTATGGGTTATTACAGAAGAAGGAATATAAAAAGTAGCGGTGGAGTACTTCAGTAACCTCTTTTCATCCTCGAATGCGAGCGATCCTACAGTGGGAATTAAGGATGTTCCTACTTTGTTCACACCTGATATGAACGAGCATCTCACGAAAGAAATCTCCGGGAAAGGCTCCAGGTCCAGATGGGATGATTGCATTATTCTTCCAAAAAATTTGGGAAACAATAAAAGGCGATCTAACTATGATGGTGAAGAATTTCTTTAGCTCTGGAATCTTTGATGGCAAGCTAAATGAAACAAATATATGTTTAATTCCGAAAGGAGAATGACCTCGTGAAATGTCAAAATTCCGCCTTATTAGCCTGTGTAATTTGAGCTATAAGGTGATATAAAAATTTTTGAGCTTACGTCTCAAGAGGTTTTTACCGAAACTTATATCCGAGACCCAATCTGCCTTTGTAGCAGGAAGATTAATCACAGATAATATCCTCATCGCTCAAAAAAATTTCCACGCCCTCCGTTCTAACCAGGCCAACCGTAAGAAATTCATGGCAATTTAGACGGACATGAGTAAAGCTTATGATAGTGTGGAATGAAATTTCCTAAAAGCTTTGATGGAAAAAATGGGATTTGATCAAAAATAGGTGGGTTGGATAATGCAATGCATTACTTCCGTCTCCTACTGCATTTTGATCAATGGGGAGCCCAAGGGACGGATTAGGCCAACACGTGGGATTCGTCAAGGGGACCCGATCTCTCCGTATCAATTTATACTTTGTACTGAGGCCCTAATCGCTCAGATTAGGAATGCCGAAAGAGAGGAGAAGATTCAGGGTTTACGTATCTCGAACGCAAGCCCACGAGTTTCCCACTTACTTTTGGCAGACAATAGTTTATTCTTTTGTAAAGCTGATCCTCAGCAATGCAAGGAAATTATCGATATAATTCGCTTTAATGGCGAGGCATCCAGACAAGAAATCAATTTCTCTAAATCTTCCATCATGTTTGGAACCGAGGCCCTGTCCCATGTACGACAAGAGATCAAATCTATTGTTGGAATATCACAAGAAGGAGACATGGATACATACTTAGGTCTCCCTGAGAAGATTTATGGGTCAAAAGCACAAGTCTTTGCATTCGTAAGGGATATACTCCATAAGAGGGAGATACTTTTGATATTATAGTCCATTAGAGATACAAGTATCCAATTGACCTTCATATGGTTGGAGGAGCATGTTGGCAGCAAAACATGTTCTCTCGTACGAAATCCGTAAGAACATAAGTTCGGGGTTCAACACATGCATCTGGACTGAACCGTGGATCCCAGATACTTCAGCGCAGCCGCCTGAAACATGGTTCTTTTGGTGGTATGGTGATGAATATGATGATGAATGATGGATGAACAGGCGGATGCAAGGTGTTTCAATTACCCTTATGTAGTTGTAGCATAAAGGATGTCAAACCATAATGAGTGTGATGCAAGCAATCAGGATGTGAATACTCATTTAAGTGAAGCAAAATATGATGACTGATTTTTACGAACAACCTCATGATGATTATGAAATGCAGATTGTAAAGCTACTAAAACAGGATACTAAATGCAAAGTAAACAATAAAACAAAGCAGTAATGATACTAAATAGGAACAGAAATTATACTAATGCAAGACAAGTAATGAAACAGGATTAAACAGAAATGAAATGGATGCAACAGAAATGAAACTAGAAATGAAACAGGAAATGAAACAGAACATAAACAAGAACTCTGGAAGGAGCTCGAGCAAGCACTCGATCGGATAGGGCAAATAATGAAAACAGAGCAAACAAAAAGCAGTTAACAATACTCAACAGGGAAATCAATAAACAAGAAAGGTCCTAAGGATGGATTCATGGGCTGGACTCAAGCTATGGTTATCTAAATTGGTCAACAAACCTCAGTCAACAATGAGCTACCTCTAGACAATGATCTTCTAATACATGTTAATCCATTCTCATTACAATAACAATCAAGCCAAGATACTTCTTAGACCCAGTTCTCACTAGCTATTACATATCAAAGCAGACATTAAACAACCAGATCATCAATGTCAAAAATCATAGTAAACATCTAATCTCTTAGCATGCTTCATGATAATCTCTAGTGTTAGCCTTATCTAACAACTTAGACATTGGTGTGATGCTAAGAAGCTTAAGATCTACCCTTACTCTCTCAGTATAAGAATAACATAGAGTGTATCTAACCCAGAAGAGATATTAAGCAATCAATCTTGACCAATCTCAACAACCATAACCCTTATCCATCCTAATCCATCCTCAAGATCCTAAACCACTACTCACAATCACAAAACATGATGAACAAAGTTATAAACCCAGAAATCAATAAAACTTGCATTATTAGAAAGATGAGATGAAGATCTACAATATTGAAGAAATCAAACTCAAATTCTTAATACTTAGAAAGTTATGGAACCAACAAGTATCAAAGATATCTTAGAAATATGCAAAAGTGGCTAGAGAATCTAAAACAAAAGAAAACATAAAGTAGATAATACCCAAAAGGGGTAAATACTAGGTTTACAGATTTTATCTAAAATTGGCTCTCTCTTCTTTTTTTTTTGTGGCTGCAGGGTACAAGCCTTTATATAGGAGAGAGGGGGAAACCCTAAAAGTATCTAGAAGACAAAATGGAGGGTCGTCGGTCAACCCGACCAGGTGCTCGGTCGAGTGCTTGGTCGAATGGCCTCTTCTTCTGCTTCTTCCAGCCGGTCGAGTCCTTCTCCGCACACCGTCGAGTGTCTGGTCGAGTGGGCAGTCGAGTGGACTTCCGAGATTGGTTTCTTTTGCTCTAACTCCTTGATTTGATAGATCAAATCCTTCTCAACATCCTTCCATGCTCCTTAGGATCCAAATTCACCTGTTTATGGAAGAAACTATACAAATGCAATGCAATTCTACTCTAATGCATAAACAGTCCTAAAGCTACTCAATAATGGCTAAATGTGCTAATAGATCATGCAAAAGATGTGAATATACTAAGGTAAAACATGGTGAAATATACGAACATTAACACTCCCAAACTTAGTCTTTGCTTGCCCACAAGCAAATGAACAAGACATAAGTAGGAGAGTGAGGTTTGAAAGTGGGATCTCAGCTCCTAAAGCTTGCTAATAAACTAGCTAGAATCAATGTCCAAGTTACTAGTACTATGATGCAAGTTGAGTGAGCTGTACTTAAAGATTTAGACAAGCCTATTACAACCTTTACTTATTTAAGCCTTAGATATCCACATGCATTCAAATCAACATTTCCTTTAACATTCATTAAACAAGAACATGAATCAATCTTAATCTTATGCAATGCTTAAACTCATTTGGCTTGGTAATAAAGGCTTAGAGACAATGATGGTCTCTCTTTAGAGTGGGGCTTATCAATATCAAGGTTCTCTCATAAAAATGAATTGAGCTTTAGAAGAAGGCTAAAGGTAAGAACACTTAGACACATACAAGAACAAAACCTTGTCTACCCAAAAGTAACCAAAGTGTTTGATCCTATCACTCTAACCCCAAATGATCCTAGTTCTACCCTTTATCTTCATCTTTTCTCAAATACCCTTTTTTTTCTTTTGTTTTTAAGCCTTAGGAGAGGTTTCTTATTTGAATCATCTAGTGGAATGGGGATTCTTTCTTATTTGCTATGGTTCCCTTTTCTTCTTAATATTTAAGACATAAAAGCTTTTTGCTAGACTCTTCTTTTCTTTCTTTCTTTTCCTTGACTAGAACCATCTTTAACAATCTCATACTTCCCATTTCTTTTTTATTGGAGCTTAAATTTACTTAAACACATTCCCCTCCTAAAGACTATAACCTTTTATTTCTTTCTTTCTCTTTTCTAATTCTAAACAACCAAGTCCCAAACCCAACAATTAAACCACCTAGTCTTATCTAGTTTGAAAATTGAACACTAGAATACACAAGGCAATATTCTTGTCAGCTCAAACCTAATACTTTCTACCAAACTCAATCCCAAAAAGGCCTTACACACTGATAACTCTCTAATTTACATGTTTTTAGCATCCTTTTTTGTCCATATTTTGCATTATTCATACCCTTAACTTAGCATTTTTAGGTCATTAACTGTAGAAATTCACTTTTAGGCCATTTAGGGTGTTGCATTTTTGAATTTGCATATTTTGGATGAAAAAGGTGCTTAGGAGCCTAAAATGGGGGAAAACAAGGACAAACCCGAAGATGTACCCGAAGGAGCCATGGAGCTGGAAGAACAAGTCCGAACTCCAACACGATCAAGGAGGATCCAAGAGCATGAAGACCAACCCGAAAATCTACCTGAAGACTAACTCGACCTCATCCTCGTGTACCCCATCGAGTAGACCCTCGGGCAGGTCTGGGAAGCTAGGTCAAAGGGGTTTCCATATATAAACCCCTCCTCTTCTTCCTCACAAACGAGTACGCCGCAGACCCTCGAACCGGAGAGCAAGAGCTTCTGTGAGAGAACTGAGCGACTCAAATACTTTTCCCTTTTGTTTTAGATTTTTTTTCATAACTTTTTATTATTTTCTTTAGATTTCTATTTTGTACTCTTATCCCTCTACTTTATCGTTTAATATAATGCAATTTTTGTTTATATTTGCTTTGATGTTTCCTACTATGATTTCCGAGTAGTGTAGTGAAGTTTCTAGGGATGGGATATATGATTTTGTGTTCTTGATCGGTTAGGATGTCTTAGTTGATTGTATATGTTTAATAGATTTCCTTCTAGATTGGTGTTCTTAATGTTGTCAACAAACCGAGAGGGTGAGATTAGATCTAAGGTGTTTTATCACCGAGAGGTGTAGATGAGATGCTTGAATCAACCAATGCTAGAGGTTTACTCACTTAGCCTAAGAGATTAGATGAGTAAGGGGTGTACTGACAATAATGAATCGGATCTTAATGCCTGCTTGGTCATGTTTCTCCAACGAGAGTGTTTTAACAAGATTTTAGAGATTCATTGTCTAGGAAATATTTGCTTGAGGCATGTAAGACATCTGTACTGGTTAGGAATACTTAGTGTTCGATTACCCCATCCTTAGAAGCTTTCGTATTTTAATTGCTTGCATTTCTATTCATCACTTGATCCCTTACCCGAACAGGTATACGATCACCTGTTTCGAGTAACCCCTCGAGTTGTTCATACCTTCTTTGATTACTCGATCATCCCACCCGATCCTGTACTCGAATGCTTTCATCGAGTGCTTAGGTCGTGTGGTTCCTTGTTTATATTCTTTTCTTTTATTATTTTAGGATTGTTAGACAAAACCTCATTATTGCTTGGCTTGACTTGCATTGTTCTGATTGCATCCTTCCTGCTAGCAATAAACAACCATTGGATTGATAACCCTTTGTACTACAACTGCATAGGGAATTGATACCCTGGGTGAAAAACCTGTTATCAATTTGGCGTTGTTGCCATTTGGTTGAATTTAAGTTTGCTACGTTTCGGATTTCAGCACTTGCTAGATCAAGTTCTCCTATCTACATTGGTTCAGAATCTGACTTGTTTGCTTTCATTTTTGTTTGTTTTGCATTTCAGGTTCAACCTGAGTACCCACCCTACCCGTCACTCGATCACCTGGATCGAGTTGACCCTCTTGTACACCCTTGGTCACCTACTTGTGCATGCAAACACGATCCAAAGGTAGCCGCAACTTGAGTCCATTCATCAACAACATCGACAGACCAAGGTTACTTCGTCAACAACAAGTTCCACAACCGCAACCACCCACAATTGAGGAGACAATGAATGATCAAAACGGTCCACCAGCTCCTCAAGCAAGGACCAACATAGGAGCAGGGGATGCTCCATCTACTCACACTCGAAGGAATGGCATTGTGCCACCTGCTGTCCAGAACAACAATTTCGAGATCGAGAGTAGTCTCATCCAGATGATACAAAGCAACAAGTTTCATGGATTGCCAATGGAGGACCCATTGGATCATCTGGATGAATTTGATAGGCTATGTAGCCTCACCAAGATAAATGGAGTTAGTGAGGATGGATTCAAACTCATGCTTTTCCCATTCTCTTTAGGCGACAAAGCACACATCTTGGAGAAATCACTCCCCAAGGAGTCCATCACCACCTGGGAAGCGTGCAAGAAGGCGTTTTTGGCCAAATTATTCTCCAACTCCAGAACCGCAAGGCTGCAAAATGACATTTTCAGCTTTGTTCAGAAGAACAATGAAACATTTAGTGAAGCTTGGGAACGTTTTAAGGGATACACTACCTGATGTCCTCATCATGGCTTTAGCAATGCTTCATTGCTGAGTACACTTTACAGAGGAGTGGTCCCCAAGATACGGATGTTGCTGGACACCACAAGCAATGGTAACTTCCTCAACAAGGATGTTGATGAAGGTTGGGTCCTAGTGGAGAACTTGGCTCAATCTGATGGGCATTATAATGAGGAATACGATCGTACTGTGCGATCTACATGAGAGGAAGATGCGAAGTACAAGAGGGACATGAAAGCCCTCAATGACAAGCTCGATAAGCTCCTCAAACAACAGCAGCATGTTCATGCAATATCCGAGGAAGAGCAGTTTCTACAACAAGTAGGGGAGACTGTACAGATAGAGGATGTTAACTACATCAACAACCAGGGAGGTTACAACAAAGGGTACAACAACTACATGCCGAATCCAGGCTTGTCCTACCGAAACCTGATGCATAGCCCAATGCTTCCATCTAGTTCATCATGGGTGGAATTGATATCACTGATGCACACAATCCTATCCAATCATAAGACCGACACGATACACATTAATACAAGATTCGATGATCTCGCCTACCGTCTATCCGCCAACTTCAAATAACTACATAACAAGTTTGATGACTTGGGATCTCGAAATTGGCTTCCACCTCAAAAAGCCCTACGGAGTCTGCACACGCAATAGCCCTACGGAGTGGACGACAACTACCACCTCGAACGGCACCACTGAACATGACTGAGGACAACAATGATTAAGATGGGGAGGATCTCCGTGAACTGGCCACTTCTACTGAACCACCAAGCCACTCCCCAGAACAACCCGACCACACTACTCGAATAGATGATCGGGTTGATACTCCGGTAACTCCGTCTCCTACAGGCAAACTGGGAGGAGAGAAACAGAAAGAAAGAAAATTCATCCCTCCACCCTACAAGCCACCATTGCCATTCCCTGGATGATTTCACAAGGAACTTCTGGAGAAGTACAAGGCATTGTTCCAGAAACAAATGCAAGAACTCGAACTCCGCATGCCTCTAATGGACGCTTTCACCCTAATACCTCCTTACCAGAAATTCCTGAAGGATGCAGTGATGGAGCGGATCAAGCAAGTACAAGGGTTAGTCATACTCAATCATGAGTGCAGTGCCATAATCCAGAGGACTGCAGCACCTAAGAAGCTAAGTCACCCAGGATCGTTTACCTTACCTTGCTCGATCGGACCATTGAAGTTCGAAAGATGCCTTTGCAATTTGGGGGCATCTGTTAGCCTGATGCCACTAACTGTAGCCAAACGTCTTGGATTCGAGAAATTCAAGCCTACCGACGTTCAACTGGTTCTAGCAGATCGAACAACGAGGTTGCCAAGCGGAGTTTTGGAAGACTTGTCGGTCAAGGTAGGGTCAGTAGATGTACCAACCGACTTCGTGGTTTTGGAAATGGATGTGGAGCCAAGGGATCCGCTTATCTTAGGACGACCATTCTTAGCCACTGCAGGGGCAATGATTGATGTAAGAAATGGGAAGATCGATCTGAAGCTCGGGGAAGACCTCACTATGCAGTTTGACATTCGGGAAACTATGAAAAGCCTACAATAGCTGGTCAAACCTTCTGGATAGAGGAGTTAGAAAAACTGCGGGAGGAGGCATTTGAGGAGATTGCAATCGGAGATTGCAATCGGAGATTGCTTACAAACAGCACTGATAAATGGTAATAAAGAGGGATTCGTGCATCAAGAAACGGAGCTCTACAAGGAGCTGCTTGATACTTATCAAAAATTCATCGAACCAGAACTAAGTGAGGACATGAGGGAAGCTGAAATAGAGGGAGTGATGCTTGACAACAGAAGTTCGGACAAGTCAGTAGTCACCTCCTACGTCATGTCGTGCAGTTTCTCAACACCAGCCCACCCGGACGCTAACACGATCGCCCCATCGAGTAGGATGATCGAGCAAAACCTCGAGCAACAACTCCAAACCACTGATGATTGGTCCGAGTCTAAAGCGTCTAAAGTGGAACTCAAACCTCTTCCATCTGGGCTAAGGTACGCTTTCTTAGGACCTAATTCAACCTATCAAGTGATCGTTAATTCTAGACTGCCTGAAACTATAGGAGAGCAATAGGCTATACTCTAGATGATATCAAGGGTATATCCCCTGATCTCTGCACCCACCGGATAAACCTGGAGGATGAATCATACTCTAGTGTAGAACCTCAACGTCGGCTAAACCCGAACTTGAAAGAAGTGGTGAAAAAGGAAATTCTGAAGTTTCTTGATGCTGGAGTTATCTACTCCATCTCTGATAGCACTTGGGTGTCCACGGTGCACTGCATCCCGAAGTAAGGAGGAATCATCGTCGTCAAAAACGAGAAAGACAAGCTAATTCCCACAAGGACGATAACCGGTCATTGAATGTGTATTGACTATAGGAAGCTTAACGCGGCCTCGAGGAAGGATCATTTCCCCCTGCCTTTCATCGACCAGATGCTGGAACGACTCGCTAAACACCTGTACTATTGCTTCCTTGATGGGTATAGTGGATTTTTCCAAATACCCCTACACCCTGTTGACCAGGAGAAAATGACATGCACTTGCCCTTATGGCACTTTTGCCTATAAGAGGATGCCTTTTGGCCTGTGCAACGCTCATGCAACTTTCCAAAGGTGCATGACATTCATCTTCTCGGATTTAATCGAAGAAACGGTGGAGGTTTTCATGGATGACATTTCAGTATATGGAGCTTCTTTCTCGTCCTGTCTGTCAAACCTCTGCAAGGTGCTGAAAAGGTGTGAAGAAACCAACCTAGTGTTAAACTGGGAAAAGTGACACTTTATGGTCCAGAAGGGAATAGTTTTTGGGCACAAGATCTCAGAAAAGGGTATAGAGGTCGACAAGGCTAAGATCGAGGTAATGGTTCAGCTGCAACCTCCTAAATCGGTGAGAGATGTCAGGAGCTTTTTAGGGCACACAGGGTTCTACAGGCGATTCATTAAAGACTTCTCTAAGATCGCATGACCATTGACGCGGCTCCTTTGCAAGGAAGCAGAGTTTATTGTCGACAAGGACTGTTTAGCCGCCTTCAACAAGATAAATGAGGCTTTGGTGAGCGCGCCAATAGTTCAAGCACCTAACTGGGACTATCCCTTCTAGATTATGTGTGACACGTCAGATTATGCTATGGGAGTAGTACTGGGTCAAAGGTAGATAAAAAGCTCCATTTGATCTACTACGCCAGCAGAACCATGGACGATGCCCAGACAAGGTATGCGACAACTGAAAAGGAGCTCCTTGCTGTGGTTTTCGCGTTTGAGAAGTTCAGAAGCTACTTACTCGGTTCGAAGGTGATTGTCTACACGGACCATGTTGCCATGCGGTACATTTACTCAAAAAAAGACACCAAACCTAGGCTCCTCAGATGGATCCTTCTTCTGCAAGAATTTGACATAGAGATCCTGGAAAAAAAGGAATTGAAAACGGGGTAGTAGACCATCTGTCCAGAATGAGAATCAAAGATCCACTCCCAGTAGACAACTCAATGCTCGAAGAAAGACTGATGCACATTGCCTTCTTGGAATAAATGAGCCACACGATCGGACACACGATAGCTTACTCGACTCCTGAATCAACCAGATCAATCGATTTGATGGCAATCGAGTCTGCTGAGCTACCATGGTACTCAGATTTCGTGAGCTACATGGTGTGCGGGGAAATTCCTAAGGACTATGACACTCATAGAAAGAAGAAGTTCTTCAGGGATGTCAACAACTACTACTGGGATGAACCTTATCTTTACAAAAAAGGAACGGATGGCCTGTTCAGACGGTGTATAGCAGAGGAGGAAGTCCGAGGAGTATTAGAGCACTGTCATGGATCCGCCTATGGAGGACATTTTGCCACCTTCAAAACAGTCCAAAAGATACTCCAAGCTGGTCTTTGGTGGCCAACCATGTTCAAGGACGCACAGCTCTTCATAGCAAAATGTGATTCATGCCAGAAGATGGGTTACATAGGTCGAAGAAATGAAATGCCTCAGCAGCCAATCTTAGAAGTCGAAGTTTTCGATGTCTTGGGAATAGATTTCATGGGACCTTTCAACCCACTCTCAAATGGAAATATGTACATCCTAGTGGCAGTTGACTATGTCTCGAAATGGGTAGAAGCAATCGCCAGCCCGACAAATGATCACAAGGTCGTAATGAAGATGTTCAAAAACATCATTTTCCCGAGATTTAGAATCTCAAGAGTAGTGATCAGTGATGGAGGAACCCACTTCATTAACAGGGTTTTCGATGGCTTGTTGAGAAAGCACGAAGTCAAGTATAAAGTCGCAACAACTTATCACCCACAAACCAGTGGAGAAGTTGAAGTAAGCAACAAACAGATCAAACCGATATTAGCCAGAATCGTGGGAATCACAAAAAAGGATTGGGCATTCAAGCTGAATGATGCGTTATGGGCTTACAGGACCGCTTATAAAACACCGATTGGGTGAACCCCTTTCCAGCTTCTTTACGGAAAAAACTGTCACCTTCCGGTCGAGGTTGAATACAAAACAATGGGGCGACCAAGCTGCTGAATTTAGACATAAACACTGCTCAAGAGAAGAGAGCAATGGATCTCCACGAACTCGATGAGATACGGCTGGAGGCTTATGATAATTCAAGGACCTACAAGGAAAGAACCAAAGCTTTTCATGACAAGAAGATCCGGCACAAGGATTTGAAAGCTGGAGACAAAGTCCTTTTGTTCAACTCAAAGCTTCGGCTATTCCCTGGGAAGCTCAAGTCAAGATGGTCAGGACCCTTCGAAATTAAAGAGGTTCTGCCCTATGGAGCGGTGACTTTGCTAGGTAAGGATGAGACTAAATTTACTGTGAATGGGCAGAGAGTGAAGAAATACATGGAAAATGAGAGCACAGAGGTGGGATCATCTCTGCGTCTCGTCGATCCCGTGCCAATCTGAGATGAACTTAAAGTCAAGCTTGGAGACTATAAACAAGCTCACTTGGGAGGAAATCCCAAAGGCAGGTTTGTAAATATAATTTACAGTTTAAAGTCTTTTCTCTCTTAAGTCATTTTGCCCTACCTNTCATATAGGATTGTTGCATACGCATCTTAGGGGACAATGATTAAAACTATCTTGTTTAAAATCAATCCTTAAGATTGAAGCTATAGCCCTTAGTCACAGTTCTNCCGATGAGCTACGCGATACCCCCCTCGATCAACCCCTCGGATGCTGGTCCGACANCTAGATCAATCTTTGGAAAAAAAATGAAAAATCTTTGCTTAGAACCTTGTTTCTTTTGAATGCTTCCTCCACTTGCTTGAACATTGGAACATCTCTATATTATTGGACTTAATTTGAAATTAAATTGTCTTGCTTATGGAATTTGAATACTTGCTCATGGTAACTATAAATACGGGTTAGCACTCCAATTCACGAATCTTTTTCGTTTAACCCGATTTGTTTTTCCTACCCATGAACCCAAACCTTTCTTTCAAACCTTGTTGTGAATTGTTGAATGAGGCCTTTTTCATTGTGCTATAGGTTGTGAAACCTTGAGAGTATTGAGAACGACAAAGAACTGCCTCTTGATTTAGCTAAGTTAGAATTTGAACTAGCTAATAGATTCGGTTTTGAAAGGTAGGTGGTTAGTATGTTTATTTGGGGTTGGGTTGAGGAATAAAAAAAAGAAGTCCCTAAGGTTAGAATCAATTAGCTCTAAGTCTCTAAGTAAAAAAAAAAAAAAA
>NC_025695.1:35962013-35986548 GCF_000633955.1 Camelina sativa
AAAAAAAAAAAAAAAAAAAAAAAGATCTTGCTACAGTATCCTAGAAAGAAAGAAAAAAAAAATATATATATATATACATATTAGGAGTTTAGCAAAGAAAGAAAAGCAAAAAAAAAAGAAAGAGAGAAGAGAGCTAGAAGTTTAAAGTTTAAACCTTAGGGAGTAAAAAAAAAAGAGAGTTGAAATCAAGGATGTGGGTAGAGTAATTCTAGGGGGTTTGATATATAAAAAAAAAAGTGAATGAGAAAAGGGTAGATTATCAAGAGTTAAGCTTTGTATGCCCAAATTGTTCTCAATCTTAGATAGTTTTCACAAGTGTCTAGCATTCCTTCTTTTGAGAGAAAACGACCCAAATAATTTGCTTGAAACCACCTTACTAAAAAGTCTTTCCCTTGAAACCGATTGAGCTTGATTCACCTTCCATTTGCAAGAATTCGCCAAACACTTAAATGAATATGAAAGAGATGTTCTCTACTTTTAGTTGGAGGTTGAACTAGATCGATGCATGGTAATAAGCATAGAAAAATATTTGTAAGTATGTTGATTGATTTTAGCACTATTAAACTATCATTAAGGACTATAGCTTGAATCCTTCGCTTAGTATATAAAGGTTATGAGTCCCCATTTTCAAACTGCACTCTCCTACTTCCTTACTAGAGGACTAGCAAGATTTAAGTTTGGGGGTCTGATAACTCTCTAATTTACATGTTTTTAGCATTCCTTTTTGTCCATATTTTGCATTATTCATACCCTTAACTTAGCATGTTTAGGTCATTAACTATAGGAATTCACTTTTAGGCCATTTAGGGTGTTGCATTTTTGCATTTGCATATTTTGGATGAAAACTGGTGCTTAAGAGCCTAAAATGGAGAAAAACAAGGACAAACCCGAAGATGTCCCCGAAGGAGCCATCGAGCTGGAAGAACGAGTCTGAACCCCAACACGATCAAGGAGGATCCAAGAGCATGAAGACCAACCCGAAGATCTACACGAAGACTAACTCGACCTCATCCTCGTGTACCCCATCAAGTATACCCTCGGGCAGGTCTGGGAAGTTAGGTCAAAGGGGTTTCCATATATAAACTCCTCTTCTTCTTCCTCGCAAAAGAGCATGCCGCATACCCTCAAACCAGAGAGCGAGAGCTTCTGTGAGAGAACTGAGCGACTCAAACACTTTTCTCTTTTGTTTTAGATTTTATTTCATAACTTTTTATCATTTTCTTTAGATTTTTATCTTGTACTCTTATCCCTCTACTTTATCGTTTAATATAATGCAATTTTCATTTATATTTGCTTTGATGTTTCCTGCTATGATTTCCGAGTAGTGTAGTAAAGTTTCTAGGGATGGGATAGATGATTTTGTGTTCTTGATCGGTTAGGATGTCTTAGTTGATTGTATATGTTTAATAGATTTCCTTCTAGATTGGTGTTCTTAATGCTGTCAACAAACCGAGAGGGTGAGATTAGATCTAAGGTGTTTTACCACCGAGAGGTGTAGATGAGATGCTTGAATCAACCAATGCTAGAGGTTTACTCACTTAGCCTAAGAGATTAGATGAGTAAGGGGTTTACTGACAATAATGAATCGGATCTTAATGCCTGCTTGGTCATGTTTCTCCAACGAGAGTTGGGTAGGGGAGTGATCAAGGTTGATTGTTTCTATCACGAGAGTGTTTTAACAATATTTTAGAGATTCGTTGTCTAGGAAATATTTGCTTGAGGCATGTAATTCATCTGTACTGGTTAGGAATACTTAGGATTCGATTACCCCATTCTTAGAAGCTTTTGTATTTTAATTGCTTGCATTTCTATTCATCACTTGATCCCTTACCCGAACAGGTACACGATCACCTGCTTCGAGTAACCCCTCGAGTTGTTCATACCTTCTTTGCTTACTCGATCACCCCACCCGATCATGTACTCGAATGCTTGCATCGAATGCTTAGGTCGTGTGGTTCCTTGTTTATATTGTTTTCTTTTATTATTTTAGGATTGTTAGGCAAAACCCCATTATTGTTTGGATTGACTTGCATTGTTCTGATTGCATCCTTCCTGCTAGCAATAAACAACCATTTGGATTGATAACCCTTTGTACTACAACTACATAGGGAATTGATACCCTGGGTGAAAAACCTGTTATCACACAATCAAAAATAAACATGGCTTGAAATAAGGGTTGGTTAAGGGTACGGGAAACTGATTCTTAATGAGGAAATCAGCTACTTGGATCAACAAGAGTGGTAAAAGGAGAAAAGATGATCCAAATATGTATATGGTATCCATGCGTTTAAAGCAATTCACAAATTGAAAATTATAAGTCAATATTAGGTTCTTATAAATAGGAAATGGCATCAAATCACAACATGCTTCAATTTAGACCAAAAGCAATGCAGGAATTCAAGACTTGGTTCAACCTTATGCTTCTAACCACTCAACTAGCATCAACGTACTATTAACTTGGGCATTGATCTTAGTTTAGTGAATTTAAGCAAGCTAACAAGGAAAAACTCATCATAGATCCCTAATGCAGATATGAAACAGTCCTCATTCATGCTTTCATAAGTGTAGTTGGGGTCTTGTTGCTGACTTTGAGGTGGGGAAGGAGGCAACTCGACTATGGCCATCGACTGGTACTCGGTCGAGTGCACTGGTCGAGTTGGTTGCCGAGCCTTCTTTTGTTCTTCTGTTCAGACTCCCTTGCTTCCATGACCAGGAAAACACCAAAACAAAGATCAAAATACCAAAACCCTAAACAATATGCACAAATATACCTTAGGGACTTCCTCCCTAGTGAGCTTGTTTAAAGTCACTAAGCTTGACTTCTTCTAATTCTTCAAGCTTGAGGAGCATCCTTGAGAAACATTGTGATATTTTCTTGTTTCTCCTTTTCTCCCCAGTACTTCTTCACTCTTTGACCATTGACTGTGAACTCACTACCATCTTTGTTGAGAACTGTGACAGCTCCAAATGGTAGAACTTCTTTTATTTCAAAAGGACCTCCCCACCTACTTTTCAATTTTCCAGGAAATAGCTTGAGCTTTGAGTTGAACGACAAGGCTTGGTCACCAGCTTTTAGGTCCTTAATGAGGATTTTCTTATCATGGAAGGCTTTTGTTCTTTCCTTGTAGATTTTGGAGCTCTCATAAGCTTCTAACCTGATCTCTTCAAGTTCATGGAGATCAAGGCTTCTCTTAGCTTGAGCTGTCTCTAAATCCAAATTCAAAAGCTTGATTGCCCACAAAGCTTTGTATTCAACCTCAACTGGGAGATGGCAAGAATTCCCATAAAAAGTTGGAATGGAGTTCTCCCTATTGGTGTTTTGAAAGATGTTCTATAAGCCCAAAGTGTTTCATCAAGTTTGTTAGACCAATCTTTTCTTGTTGCTCCCACTATCCTTGATAGAATGCCCTTGATTTGCTTATTTGATACTTCAACTTGCCCACTTGTTTGAGGGTGATAAGTTGTTGACACCTTGTGTTTAACTCCATATTTCCTTAAACATTCCTTCAAATATTTTGTTGATGAAGTGTGTCCCTCCATCACTAATCACAACTCTTGGAATTCCATATCTTGGGAAGATTATGGTTTTGAAAAGGTTAAGAACCACCTTGTGATCATTAGTAGGGCTAGCAATAGCTTCTACCCACTTGGAGACATAGTCTACTGCTACTAATATGTAGACATTCCCATTTGAAGGAGGATTAAAAGGTCCCATGAAATCAATTCCCCACACATCAAATATTTCAACCTCTAGAATTGGATTTTGGGGCATTTTATTCCTTCTTGTAATATTTCCCATCCTTTGGCAAGCATCACACTTTGTAACGAACTTGTGAGTGTCCTTGAATAATGTAGGCCACTATAAACCAGCTTGTAGGACTTTCTGGGCTGTCTTGAAAGTTGCAAAATGGCCTCCATAAGCAGAACCATGACAATGTCCCAGCACTCCTTCAACCTCATTCTCTGCTATACACCTCCTAAACAGGCCATCTGATCCTTTCTTGTACAAGTAAGGTTCATCCCAATAGTAACCATTGATGTCCTTGAGCAGTTTCTTCTTCTTGTAAGGGTCCATGTCTGATGGGATTTCTTCACATACTTTGTAGTTAACTATATCAGCATACCATGGCAGATCTTCACAGTCAAGCAGTCGGTCGAGTGACGTCGAGTTGCATGAGTTTCTCTTCAGGCATTGAATCATCAATTGGTATTTCTTCCTTTATCCTCATCCTGGATAAATGATCAGCAACTCCATTCTCTATACCCTTCTTATCAACTATTTCGATGTCAAATTCTTGGAGAAGTAGAATCCATCTTAACAACCTTGGTTTGGTATCTTTCTTTGAGTAGATGTGCCTCAAAGCAGCATGATCAGTGTACACAATAACCTTGGAACCCACTAGGTAGCTTCTGAATTTTTCAAAGGCAAACACCACTACAAGAAGCTCCTTTTCTGTTGTTGAATATCTTCCTTGAGTTTCATCCAAGGTTTTACTTGCATAGTGAATAACATGCAGCCTCTTATCTTTTTTCTGTCCTAGAACTGCTCCTACTGCAAAGTCAGATGCATCACACATTATCTCAAATGGGAGGTCCCAGTTTGGAGCTTGGACTATTGGAGCTGATATCAAGGCAGCCTTGATCTCTTTGAAAGCCTTCAAACAATCTTCATCAAAGTTTAATTCAGTCTCCTTACAAAGCAATCTTGTCAATGGCCTAGCAATCTTTGAGAAGTCCTTGATAAATCTTCTGTAGAACCCAGCATGACCAAGAAAGCTTCTTATATCCTTGACTGTCTTTGGTGGTTGCAGCTGAACCATGACATCAATCTTTGCTTTATCAACCTCAATACCCTTCTCTGAAATCTTGTGACCAAGAACTATCCCTTCTTCAACCATGAAATGACACTTCTCCCAATTTAGAACTAGATTTGTCTCTTTACATCTTTTTAAAACCCTGCATAAATTAGCAAGACAAGAAGAGAAAGAGTCTCCATAGACAGAGAAGTCATCCATAAAAACCTCAACCACATCCTCAATAAGAGCAGAAAAAATTGACATCATGCACCTTTGAAAGGTAGCTGGAGCATTACATAGTCCAAATGACATTCTTCTATATGCAAAAGTGCCATATGGACATGTGAAAGTTGTCTTTTCTTGATCATTAGGATGAATTGGTATTTGGAAAAATCCAGAATATCCATCCAAGAAACAATAATGGGTGTGATTGGCTAATCTTTCTAACATTTGATCAATAAATGGAAGGGGAAAATGATCTTTCCTAGAAGCAGAATTAAGCTTTCTATAATCAATGCACATTCTATGTCCTGTTATGGTTCTAGTAGGAATTAACTAATCATGATCATTCTTTACAACAGTAATTCCTCCTTTTTTAGGGACACAATGCACTGGTGAAACCCAAGTACTATCAGAGATAGGATAGATTATACCAGCTCCAAGCAACTTAAGAATCTCCTTTTTTACTACTTCCTTAAGGTTTGGGTTAAGCCTTCTTTGAGGTTCAATGCTAGAATAAGATTCATTTTCAAGGTGAATTTTATGCATGCAGAGACTAGGTGAAATTCCTTTAATATCATCCAAAGAATAACCAATTGCCTTCCTAAATTTTCTTTGCTCAACAACTAGCAAATCAAGTTCTTCACTTCTCAAGTTAGCATTTACTATCACTGGATAAGTAGAGTTCGTACCTAGAAAAATGTACCTTAGCCCGGATGGAAGAGGTTTAAGTTCTACCTTTGGTGCTTTTAGCTCAGACCAGTCATCTGTGGGAGTTTCGGCAGGGCGCTCGGTCGAGTGGTGTTGGTGCTCGGCCGAGTGCGTGCTCGAGTGGGTAGTCGAGTGGGTGGTCGAGGTCTTTGTATCTGCTATCTGAACTGACCAGACTTCCTCTCTCAATGTTGGTAGCCTCTCAAAAACCTCTGGATGGTCTGATTCTCTACGAGAGTCCAATATCTCTTCATTAGCCTTGGTTTCTTTGTAGATGAACCCTTCTTCTCCACTTTTGGTCAAAACAGTGCTAAGGTGATCTTGTTCTGCTAGCTCTTCCATCAATTCTCCTGCTAATTTTTCCAATTCTTCAACCCAAAAGACTTATCCTCCAATTGTTGGTTTCTTCATAGCCTCTACAATGTCAAATGTCATTTTGAGGTCTTCTCCCAAGTTGAGATCAATCTTCCCTTTTCTCACATCAATTATTGCTCATGTTGTGGCTAGGAAAGGTCTTCCCAAGATCAAAGTATCATTTGGTTCTTCATCCATTTCCAAGACTACAAAGTCTGTTGGGACTTCCACTGCTCCAACTCTAACTGGTAAATCCTCCAAAACACCATGTGGTAATCTTATTGATCTATCAGCTAAGATAAGAGATACCTTGTAAACCCTAGGCGCTTAGCAACTGATAGAGGCATTAACCTTATTGAGGCTCCCAAATCACAAAGACATCTGTTGAAGGTCAGAGGGCCTATAGAGCAAGGTAAAGTGAAGGAACCAGGATCTCTTAACTTTTGAGGATTCACTTGCTTTTGGATTATGACACTACACTCATGACTAAGGATCACCATCCCTTGAACTTCTTTGATCCTTTCCATCACAACATCTTTCACGAATTTCTGGTAAGGAGGGATCATAGCAAAAGCATCTATTAGAGGCATCCTAAGCTCAATCCCTCTAACTTGTTTATCAAACAATGCCTTGTACTTTTCAACCAATTGCTTCTTAAATCTTCCTGGGAAAGGTAGTGGAGGCTTGTAAGGAGGAGGAATGAACCGAACTTCTTTTTCCTTGGTAGCAAATGACTTAATCTTCTCCTGAGAAGGTGCTCGATCCGCTGCCCGATCAGACACTCGATTGTGTGTATGCTCGAGTGGTGGGTCGATTTCAATCGTCTCTTCAGATTGAGACTCCTTTTGCTGAAAACCCTCCCCATCTGTTCTTCACTGTCCTCAGTGATTAGTAGCACTCCTTTTCGTTTGGGTAACACCCTTCCACTGTGCAGATTGATTGCATTGGCAAATTCTGTAGAATGCATTATGGCTTTGCCCTTATGTTAGTCATTCCTTGTAGGAGTAGCAGATGATAGTTGTGTCTCCATAGCCTCAATCTTGGAGTTTAGAGTTTCAAACTTAGTATGGAGGTCATTGTACTGAGAAGATAACTTTTGGTTCAGCTCAGCAAACTTCTTTGCATCCTCAATTTGCCCATTTGCTTGCCCAAGCAACATTTGTTGCATCATAGCTCTCAAATCTGGTTCTTGGCCTTGGTTAGTCTGAAACCCTGGAGGGGGACACAATTGAGGCGGGAAACCATTGTGCTGCTGCTTGGGTGCATGGTTATTTTGTTGTTGGGGCTGTTGAGGTGGATAGACCTGATCTTGAGGATTGGCTACATTGGTGCTTCTATAGGAAAGGTTGTTGTTCTTAAACTGATTGTATCCTTTGAACCCTCCTTGATTCTGCATGTAGCAAATCTCAGCAAATTCACTCTCCCCATCATGAACTGGAACCTCTTCTTCACCAAGAAAGTGAATATTCTTTTGTTGGCTGAGTGAAATCTTGTCCAACTTCTCATGAACAACCTTCAAGTCCTTCTTATACTTCTCATCTTGATCATTGGATTGTGCCCACCAGATTGTTCTATCATACTGTTCTGTCATAGTCTTCATTATAGTTCCCACCAGATTGTGCTAGGTTCTCTACTTGCTCCCATCCTTCTTCTACATTCTTGTTGAGGAAACTTCCATTGGAGGCTGTGTCCAAAAGCATTCTGATCTTTGGTAAGACTCCTCTATATAGGGTGCTGAGTAGAGATTCATTGCTAAACCCATGATGTGGACATTGTGTTTGGAAGCCTTTGAACATTTCCCATGCTTCACAGAAAGTCTCATTATTCTTCTATGCAAAACTTGATATCTCATTCCTCAATCTAGCAGTCCTTGCATTGGAGAAAAACTTGGCTAAGAAGGCCTTCTTGATAGCTCATGTTGGTAAGGTCTTCTCCCACAAGTGTGCTTTGTCTCCAAGTGAAAAAGGGAACAGTCATAGCTTGAAACTGTCTTCACTTACACCATTGATCTTGGTTAGGCTACAAAGCCTATCAAATTCATCAAGGTGGTCAAAAGGATCTTCCATTGGTAGACCATGGAATTTATTTGCTTGAATCATAGAGATTAGCCCACTTTTGATTTCATAATTATTGTTGGCAACTGCAGGAGACACAATACCAGTTCTTTGTGTGTGATTGTTTGGGGCATCTACTGCACCAATGTGCCTTGGCCTTTGCTCTTGATTGTTTTGTTGCTCCATTAGCAACTGATTCTCTTGTTCTTGGGCAATTCTTGTTCTCTGCTGTCTTAGGTCTCTTGGTAGGCGGTTGATGTGATCAAGGTACCTCTGAAGATTCTAATTTCTCTTGGATCTGGTTTGCATCAATTGACTCGAACTGACACTCGGTCGAGCACTGGCTCGAGTTGATGGTCGAACTGACTGAGACGAGAAGACTAATTGAATCTGGGTTGTGACTCGATCAGGTACTCAATCGTGCAGACGGTCGAGTGGTAGCTCGAGTTGATGTCGAGTAGGTACCTAAGATTCAAAACAACCAAGCAGATGAAGAATTCAAATCAGTAGTGTTCAAAGGAGCAATAGAACTTAATCTTAGACTTGTATAAATCCTAAATGTCACAAACAAACACTCAAACAGGCAACGACGCCAGATTGAAACATGATTCTTTTGGTGGTATGGTGATGAATATGATGATGAATGATGGATGAACAGGTGGATGCAAGGTGTTTCAATTACCCTTATGTAGTTGTAGCATAAAGGATGTCAAACCATAATGAGTGTGATGCAAGCAATCAGGATGTGAATACTCATCTAAGTCAAGCAAAATATGATGATTGATTGTTACTAACAACTTAATGATGATTATGAAATGCAGAATCTAAAGCTACTAAAACAGGATACTAAATGCAAAGTAAACAATAAAACAAAGCAGTAATGATACTAAACAGGAATAGAAATTATACTAATGCAAGACAAGTAATGAAACAGGATTAAACAGAAATGAAATGGATGCAACAGAAATGAAACTAGAAAGGAAACATGAAATGAAACAGAACATAAGCAAGAACTCTGGAAGGAGCTCGAGCAAGCAGTCGATCGGATGTGCGATCGAGTGGGAGGTCGAGTTTACAAGCGAATGAACAGAAACAGGGCAAATAATGAAAACAAAGCAAACAAAAAGCAATTAACAATACTCAACAAGGAAATCAATAAACAAGAAAGGTCCTAAGGATGGATTCATGGGCTGGACTCAAGATATGGTTATCTAAATTGGTTAACAAACCTCAATCAACAATGAGCTATCTCTAGTCAATGATCTTCTAATACATGTTAATCCATTCTCATGACAATAACAATCAAGCCAAGATACTTCTTAGACCTAGTTCCCACTAGCTATTACATATTAAAGCAGGCATTAAACAACCAGATCATCAATGTAAAAAATCATATTAAAAATCTAATCTCTTAGCATGCTTCATGATAATCTCTAGTATTAGCCTTATCTAACAACTTAGACACTGGTGTGATGCTAAGAAGCTTAAGATCTACCCTTACCCTCCTAGTATAAGAATAACATAGAGTGTATCTAACCCAAAAGAGATATTAAGCAATCAATCTTGACCAATCTAAACAACCATAAATCTTATCCATCCTAATCCATCCTCAAGATCCTAAACCACTACTCACAATCACAAAACATGATGAACAAAGTTATAAACCAGAAAATCAATGAAACTTGCATTATTAGAAAGATGAGATGAAGATCTACAATATTGAAGAAGAAATCAAACTCAAATTCTTAATACTTAGAAAGTTATGGAACCAACAAGTATCAAAGATTTCTTAGAAATATGCAAAAGTGGCTAGAGAATCTAAAAGAAAAGAAAACATAAAGTAGAAAATACCCAAAAAGGGTATATACTAGGTTTACAGATTTGATCTAAAAGTGGCTCTCTCTTCTTTTTTTTTTGTGGCTGCAGGGTACAAGCTTTTATATAGGAGAGAGGGGGAAACCCTAAAAGTAGCTAGAAGACAAAATGGAGGGTCGTCGGTCAACTCGACCAGGTGCTCGGTTGAGTGCTTGGTCGAATGGCCTCTTCTTCTGCTTCTTCCACTGGTCGAGTCCTTCTCCGCACACCGTCGAGTATCTGGTCGAGTGGGCGGTCGAGTGGACTTCCGAGCTTGGTTTCTTCTGCTCTTACTCCTTGATCTTCTTCACTTTGATAGCTCAAATCCTTCTCAACATCCTTCCATGCTCCTTAGGATCCAAATTCATCTGTTTATGTAAGAAACTATGCAAATGCAATGCAATTCTACTCTAATGCATAAACAGTCCTAAAGCTACTCAATAATGGCTAAATGTGCTAATAGATCATGCAAAAGATGTGAATATACTAAGGTAAAACATGGTGAAATATATGAACATCACCGCCACAAGGATTAAATACTGAGAGAAATCCCTTGATATGTGTTAACACCTTGATTGACTTCAATACAAAAAGGTGGAAACTGGAGCGTCTTAGGAAATTTTTCCCCCGGAAGAAATTACCCTTATTTTGGGAATCAAACCAAGCTTAATTGCTTCGAGGGACGGTTATTCTTGGACCTTGACAAAGTCTAGGAATTATAGTGTTAAGTCTGGGTACGAAGCCGCGAGAGCTATCTCTCGCCCTGTTTGCGACCTCCCTTTTCAGGAGCCAAGTGTTACAACACTCAAGGTGCAAGCATGGAAGTTAAAAACATCACGAAAGCTTAAGCATTTCGTGTGGCAATGTGTGACTGGGTGCTTGGCTACATGTCAACGCCTGCATTATCACCATATTGGTAGAATTAGAGATTGTCCTAGATGTGGAGCGGAGGAGGAAACTATAAATCATATGCTATTTGAATGCCCCGCAGCACGTCAAGTATGGGCCTTATCGACAATCCCTTCCCATCCTATGGTGTTCCCATCATCTTCCCTATATAGCAACCTCGATTTTCTATATGGGTGTGGTAGAGACTTTGGTGCAATTGATCAAAACTTGAGGACGTTCCCTTGGATGATGTGGTACATTTGGAAGGCAAGAAACAAGAAAGTTTTTGAAAATATATCCGAGTCTCCGCAAGATACGCTGGAGAAAGCCATACAAGAAGAAGAAGTTTGGAGAAGAGCAAACAATAGAGACATACCATCAGGGATAATAGAAGCGGGCATACCAACCCAAATCCCACAAGATTGCCTTGTATGCTTTATAGACGGATCTTGGCATGAGGAGGTGGATAGGAGTGGACACGGCTGGATTGCTTCTTTCGGTGCTAGAATCTTGCTGTTATGAACCTCTTTATTGCTTGAGAATTAAGAAGAATATGAATGCTTAGCTCCCTCTTAACCCTAATTCTCTCTTAGAGATTAAGGTTAATTCTTGGGCTTGATATTCTCATTAGCATAAAGAGTTCTTTTATAGACCCTAGTACAACCGACCTAAACCTTAATAAGTAAATATTCCAAAGCCTTAATCTAATTATGAAAAGGAAACCTAATAATCTAATTATATGTTACGGCTTTATGGTCTAAGTGATACCACGATCCGTACCATTACTCCCCTCCTCGATTAGGAGCTTGTCCTCAAGCTCCGGTTTGTCACCATCTGCTTCTTCGTCTCTTCCCTCCACGTCGACTTGTCTTTCAAGTCTCATGTCTTTTGCTTGTTGAATCCTCAACGCCATAGCTTCAGGTAGAGACTCCTCCTCCTCAAGCTCCATCTCAAGAAGTGATTTGTTGATGATCCCCTCCGCCATGTGAGTCGGTGATTTTAGCTCCAACACAGATCGTAACTCCGGCTCCTCGATCAAAGCTTCCGCTCCTAAAGTTGCCACCACGGTTGTCGTCACGGCCGGTGCTTTTGAAGTCACTATCTCCAGCACACCTCCCCTCATAAGGTTTGGTTCCTCTATCTTTGAAACTGGAACCGCAACCAACACCGGATCTGGTTTCGAAGTCACCGTCTCCATCACTGCTGCTTGGAACTCCTTCAACATCTCCATAATCTTTTCATAGTGCTTATCGAATATCTTATCAAAATTTCCCATCGGATCAAATGGCTCAGCTCCCTTCATAGGATCGTTCGGCTCTGATACCAAATTGTTTTGAACCTCTCTATTGCTTGAGAATTAAGAAGAATATGAATGCTTAGCTCCCTCTTAACCCTAATTCTCTCTTAGAGATTAAGATTAATTCTTGGGGCTTGATATTCTCATTAGCATAAAGAATTCTTTTATAGACCCTAGTACAACCGACCTAAACCTTAAATATTCCAAAGCCTTAATCTAATTATGAAAAGGAAACCTAATAATCTAATTATAAGTTACGGTTTATGGTCTACGTGATACCACAATCCGTATCACTTGCACATGGGGCTTAAAGGTTCACTCTTGTTTGGGGTATGGAGTGTCTTCTGGCCTTGAACTTAGACAAAGCTCTCTTTGCTACGGATTGTTTAGACCTCCTAACGATGACGTCTAATATTGAAGATTGGCCAACCTTCTCATCAGAATTGAAGAATTTTATTCATTTCAGAAATAGATTTACTAACTTTAGTATTATATATATTCCTCGAGAAGATAATATCCGTGCCGATAAACTTGCAAAATGTGCAAGAGCACGAGGTTTTTGTTTTTCCATGTAAGGTCGTCGGAATCTAATTGGCTCTCTCTTAAAATAAATTTTCTCCGATAACTTAATATATGAGGTTAGATTGTCAAAAAAACAAAAAAAATTGAGAGTTAGGTAAATATTATTTCATTATTTTAGTATTTTTTACTATAATCTGTGACATCTTGTATTTCGTGCACATGTGCTAAAATCAATAATTTGTGTTTTTAAATTTGTAGCAAATT
Source organism: Camelina sativa (assembly GCF_000633955.1). Taxonomy (NCBI): domain Eukaryota; kingdom Viridiplantae; phylum Streptophyta; class Magnoliopsida; order Brassicales; family Brassicaceae; genus Camelina; species Camelina sativa. The sequence goes on from NC_025695.1 coordinate 35,974,973, forward strand.
TGCGTCAATTTGTTTATGTTATTATTTTTTCTTTTATAGCTGCGTTTAGTAACTAATTAGCTACAAAATATATTATAGAAATTTCTGTCACTAATCTATAAGTATTTCTAATTAATATTTGTTATTGTTTCTTCCGTTGCTAATACCTAATTATATAAATTTCTGTCACTAATCTGTTATTATTTATAATTAACTTTTGTTATTATTTTTTTCGTAGCAGAAAACGTAGCTATATGATCACAATTTTCTAGTGGGATGCTTGTTGCATAATGTTTAAAAAATCAAAGAATTGATGGAGAGCTTGTTTATATTATTAACCCTGGAATGTGAATAAAGGAAGTCTGAGTCAAATACTCAATTGCATTTTACGACGTAGATTCGCACAAATTGTCATGTCCACATAGGTAGGTTGATGTTACCCTTTTATGGGATTCACATCTAAATTAACATTGTTGAATTATTTTGTGTTTTGCCCTTTAAGTTTTGCATATTTAATTGTTTTTACAATATTAATCCCTAAACAATTTCCAAAAATTATATTGCATAGGACTTAAATTACTAAAACTTCTTAAATCGACCAAAATTTATAAAGTTTCTTGCAATAAAATCTAGACAACATCTATACGTTTCGCTTTTTCCAAAAACTACTCTACCCATTAAAGTTTTATTCCCATAAAATATCCAAAACTATCTTCAGAGATTGTATAATCTCTCAAATTTAAATGATACAACTGATTTTCCATAACAAAAGTTTACAATTCCCATAATTATTTTAACATTAATAAAGTTCATAAAAACGAAAACCCGATTTTCGAATGATTAGGAAACCAATATTCTCAAATATTTAAGATTTTAAGCACATTTTGGGCGTATATGCGGATTAAGTATTTTAGAAAACCAATTATCTAACAAACAAATATTTGTTAAGTACATGTGGATTAAGTACTTCAAAAATATTTAACAAACAAATTTAAATAATACAACTTCATTCAAATTAATCTCTCAAATCTATATATACATTTTTTGAAGTACATTTTGGGTTCTACCCTTATATTTGCACTTATTAAAAAAACTATTTACAAAGTTAATTTCTAAATTTTTTCCAAAAATAGCATTAATTTAGATTTTGTTTCCAAAACATTTTACATATCATTCCAACTAAAAAATACAGAAGAATCAATATGAAAACATAAAATATGATATATTTAACCATACCTTGTATTGTGTATTGAAAATATTTTATCTATGAATTCCTTGCAAACAAAGAACACAACAATTTGATTCCTATTTTGTTTTCCAAACCTTTGAGCTTTGATTCTTAACGTAAGAAAAACTTCGATTCACATTTATTTTAGTACTATAATTAACATACATATATATATATATATATATATAAACTTAATAAAACTTTAAAATATTACGAATATGTATAATTAAAAAAAAAACTATATAATATGGTTATATAGTAGATGGTTTATAAAAAAGACATGTTGGAATTAATAAAATATCATTAAATTTGTGCTAACACGGGTTAAATCCTCATTTTATTATTTGTCAACACTATTAATATTATGATATTTGACATAGAAAAATTAAGTTGATTTAACTAATATTGTGTAAAACAATTAAATCATTAGGAAAAATGTGACTTAATCATAGCGTATAAATGACTTACTATGTATTTAGATATTTTATTTTTTGTTATAATAATTAAAAATCAGAATCGAATCTCAAACACTAAACAAAACAAACTAAATATAGCAAACAAATGGTTATTAAGTATATTAAAGGTTAAAAAAATTAATATAAACATTTAGCCACATAGACGGTCGGAAATTTTAGTTATTCCTCTATTTGGAAGACATATAATATTTAACAAACAAATACAATATAAAATATAAATAAGAATAATAATTAAATGTATGTGGTGTACGACAGGTTAAAAAAAGAAACATGTAAACAAATGTAAACAAATGAACACAACATTTAAGTGATTTTAACTAAAAATTATGTTTATTTTCTATTTTATATGTGTTAGTGTTTCCTCTTGATTATAATAAGTTTAAAGTTTGGTTTTTACGTTCATTTAGTTTTTTTACACTCCACCATCTATTTGTATAATTGGCCATACATAACACACAATATACTTATTTTCATCTTAAAATAATCTACATATTAACCAAATTTATATTCAATATTCAATATACATATCTACCCGCATATACATCCATAAATGTAACAAAAATCTATTGAGAACAAAAAAATTAAAGTAACTAAATTTTATATAAATAGAAGGTGGAGTGTGTAACCTGAATTCATAAAACTGTCATAAATAAAATTTTACAACATACAACATCAAACATACAACATCAATTAAAATAAAATTTAGCGATAAATATAGATCGGCAGATTAAAATCTAGTATATGGTAAAAGATCTTTCCGCAAATCATCGTCTTTCAAATTCAAATCCACCTGAAAACACCTTTTGACATCGATGCCTATTCTCATACTGGAATCTTAGGTGAATAATGTTGTACCAAACTTACTAGATTGTAATATAAGCAAAACACGGTCAACGATGAGACGTTATAGCAAAATACATAAAGCAAGAATCAGCAAAGCCACATTTACCAAAGTTACTTTGTTCTCTACAAAACAGAATTTTCCTTACATTTTGTTTTTACATACCCTTCTTTCCTTCTGGACTATGACCAATAGACTCCAACTGGTTCCTCAAATTCTGATTATCTTCAAGAAGCCTATCATACTCTTTAAGAAATTCATCGGCTTGCTTCCTCAATGCCTCTGTTTCACCTTTCGCCTCTTTTAGTTCTTTGCCTTTGCCGTCGCTCTCCGATTCTACTGTCTTTATCTTTGCCTTTAATACTGCGATTTCTTCCCCGAGAGCTTTCACTTCTTCTCCACTTGTAGTTTTCCCATCCTCAAAACCTCTGTTCTGTTTCTTTGCAGTCTCCATTGTCTTCCTCAACAACCGAAGCTCTCTAATGTAATGGTGAAGGCGATCAATCATGAGCGAGAGAAACAGCACAAATCCTGTAATATCATAACGTTAATAGAACTAACATAATCAAGAGATAAGTTGTGAAATCCTGTTATTTCTTATTTCTTAATCCATACCTAACTTGACTCTAAACCAAACATTAAGTGAGAATAACCCTAAATTAAGATTTGTACTAGAATGGCAATAACATCAATATGATCAGATCTAATCTAATGATGTTAGTAGATAATTCATGAGCGAGAGAAACAACACGAATTTTGAAATGTAAAAAGTACATTAACATCAGTAGTAGCCCTAATCATATAAGATTCGTCTTAGAGTGGTACTATGATCAGATCATAGGATCACAAATTTACCTCATCACACTACTCCTCAATTCAATAACTAAAGCTACAAACACTTTTTTACTGGACCTTACTCCACTTATACATTGAAGAAAGACACACCAGATTCAAATGGTAATATGATGAAATCTACTCCTTTGGAAACTGAATAAGGGAATCAAGCTTTGGCCTATCTAGAACCATAATTACTGTTTTAAGACACACCACAATTCTTGAAACTATGCAACATCAATCAATACTAAAAGAAGAGTAAACCCAAAGCAAATCAGATTCATATTAGAATTTGTAATATGATCAGATCTAAAGGATCATGATTCGTCCTAATAACACTCTTTAATCCTAACACTCTTTAATTTCTGACTGAATCAAGAGATCGAAAAATTTAGTGATTTATACCCATAAGAGAAGCTTCGAGGAGATGCTTGGAAGCGAGGACCTGATCAGTAGGATTAAGAACAGCACCATCTTCAGATCGGCGACGTATATTAACCAAACTGTAAACGCTCGACAAGAGAACGACGAACACGGTGGTTCCGATGGTTTTAACAACGACGGGGCCTCGGCCACGTTTGATTCGATCGAAGGTGAGGATAATTAGCTTCCGGAGAGGCGTTTTGAAGAGGAGGAGGAGAATTAACGCCATCTCCGAGAAGATTACTGAGTAAAGGAGGTGAATCATCGTTCGTTCGTCGCCGGTGAGAGTATAAAACCCTAGATTGTGATCGGAGAAGGAGGAGTAGAGAGAGAGAAGAAGGTGTTGTTGTTGTTGTGTCGGTCAATGAATAGATCTGATAAAGGCGTTACGAGACTTTTAAGTAAGCTTTCGATTTGTTTTTCATATTTTTTTGTTGGGATGTTAATAAATGCCACGTTATCGAACTTTCTTAAAAAATCGATCGTGACTTCGCTCCGTATAATTATTTATTGCGATTAGATAACGGAAAATCCCCTAATGAAACAGAAATACACAATATTTTTTAGATTATTTTATGACTTTTTGATTATAAAATTGTAAAATCGATCTATTACAATATACATGTTAGTTTAATTTTTGGTAAGTAAGGATAGTATGGATTTAGTTAATTATAGTAATATATAAATCAATTATAGGTAACATTTAAAAGATAAGGAAATATCTCAACCTAATTAAAACAAAAATATGTAGTTTTTCTTTCACATTTATTTTATTTTATATTTAAATTATTTTTAATTTTTTATCTAATATATTTAGTTAATAAAATTTATGATTTTTTCTGGATATGATGTAATTTAAATTTTTTTAAATAGACACATATTGCTCAACTGATGAATAAAAAAATATACAAAATGCCCTACATCACCTAAGAAAACTAGGCAAAGATTCAAAGTCATATTAATAAAAAAGAGACCAAAATGATTCTGAATACAAATGAGCACAAACCTTGATTTATCAGGCATTGAAATTAAAAAATTTCTGCATTTTATTATGGTTCTTTATTTTAAAGAATTTCAAATTTTAATAACTTAAAAAATTCAAATGTATAAATTTTTTAAAATTTTAAAGATTATTAATATTTCAATTATTAAAACATTTATATTTTCATAAAATGTTTAAGATATGAATAATATTTAAACTTTATAAGAAGTTCAAATATTATAAGTATTTCAATTTCTAAAATAATAAAATTTATTCAAATATTTTAAATTTTGATAATATATACGAATTAAAATATCACATGACGTATGATATGGCAGCACATGTTTGAGTTGATATTAATAGAAAATTAAAATGACATTAATTCGATGCTACACGGGTAAAATATTATCTCATTATTTTGTGAACTTTTTAAAAACTTTAAAGATTATTACTATTTCAATTATTAAAACATTACTTTTATAATTGTTTAAGATATTAATAATATTTAAACTTTATAAGAAATTCAAATATTATAAGTAGTTCAAAAAAAAAAACTTTATTACAACATTTTAAATTTAGTTCAAGATTTGGGAAATTGGCAAAAATAACCCAAAAAAAATATAATTGAATGAGTAACCATTCTAACAATCTAACTATGATATACCTTGTATTATCTATAACAATGACAACTATATCCTTGTTGCATAAGTAACAGTGTGTTTTCTTCTCACTTCCTCACGTGAACATCTTCTCTTCCTCCCTTGCTTATATATATATATATTTTGTCTTCTCATTTCCCTTTTTTCTATTTACTTTACTATTTTTATTTAATTTTTACTTTTTTATTATATTTTGCAATAATATTTCAAAGCTCATACTAATTATATTTCACAGTCTCACTTAGAAAATATAGAGTTTCTGAATTTATCTTACGATTTTGAATATATCAAAAACGAATAGTGTTAATTAAAAACCTAATATATAACTAAAATAAATAATTATTTGTACTATATAAAACACAACAATTGAAAATACCGAAACGATTTATATGTTATTAGTAATATTCCACTTTTAATATTGTTCTCAAGTTCACATTTATTTATATTGCATACCTACATAAATTAAGTTATATTTAAAAATATCTAAATGATTTATATGTTATATATTTTCGTTTCACGCATTAAACTCGGTTGCTTAGGTTGCCTACGTTGTATCTTTTAGGGTATATCAATTTTTTTTGTATGAGTTTAATTGGATCATTTGGGTTCCATATGTTAAATATTTTAAGGATACAATTTTTTTTTAGTATAACTACAACCACAAGTGATACCACCATATGGTCATTATCACTTAATCTATACTATTTAGTTTTGTTCTATACTATTTCATTTAAGTGTTGTAAATAAACACTATTCTACCCATAGTCATTGCTATCATTTTCGCGGTAACCATCGTTTAACACAGTTGTTTGGGTTGCTTATGTTGTATCACTTTGAGTTGCCTACGTTTTTTCTTTGTTGTGCGTTAATTCGGTTGTTTATGTTTATCTCTTATGCTTGGCGTTCACATGGTTGTTTGGGTTGCTTACGTTGTATCTCTTAGGGTATAATACTTATTTTTTGTTTTGCGTTTTATTTCTATTGAAGTTATTTGTGTCATATACTATTTTTTTTCTATACCATTTCATTATAAATACTATTCATCATTTAAGGTTTTCAAAATCCGATTTTAAAAATTCAGGTTATGTCGAATGAAGAAAAAATATTCTATTTTTTTAAGATTAATTTCAAAGTTTCAATTAATTTTGTTGAAAAGGTATATCACATTAAAATGTAATGGGGGTAAGAACTATTTATCTAAATAAATAAATAAAATAAATAAATAAAAAAATTGACCTTGTACTCCATCACTTTCACTGGCTGTGCTGGCTGTGCTGGCTGTGCTGGCTGTGCATGTCATTCACGTTACCCCTTTCTTGTCTTTTTACATTAGCCCATAGTTATTCACTTAATTTATTTCATTAGTGTGCTATATTCTTAGTTTGTTTTTTTTTGTTTTGGTCATCTCGCAAATTCGCTCTTTAGATTTTTATGAAGTTTTTTGTGTACAACGAATTAAAATATCACACGACGGGTAATATAGCTAAACATGTTTGAGTAGATATTAATAGAAACTTAAACTGTCATTAATTCTGTGCTACATGGATAAATTTTCATCTTATTATTTTGTTAACAATATGAATATTAGATTAATAGACGTATCTAATTAAATCGATTAATTAATATTGTAACAAAATAATTAATATGCGGTATAGTGTAAGTTAAGTCATATAATTAACAATCAAAATACAATATATAATTTTAAAAACTAAACAAATCAAATAAAATTAACAAACAGAAATTAATATTTTTATTAAATAACCTAAACTGCAATGTACGGCGGGTCAAAATCTAGATCTACTAGAATGGATCTTACAAAATAGATGTTATTTTCATAAGTTATATTCAACATATGATTTCATAGCATAGTGTTTGAGGAAAAAAAATTAAAACAAATAAAACAATTATATATATGACACTTTAAATAAAAATTACAAAATAAATAAAATAAATGTTAATCTGTGCTCTAGCATGGGTCTAATTCTAGTCACATTTTAACCGGAAAAAAGCTTAAAAATATCTCATCTAATTTTTATTTGGAAGTTTAGAATAGAACAAAAATTATTTGTTAAAATATTATTGGACTAAAAATACCTTATCTTTATAATATTGGTAGATCCATACCCACAATTTAATATTCGCAAAGACGTGATGGAATAGTGTAACGGTGTTATTCAAGTGTTTTTATTAGTGATATAAAATCTATTTATATATAATTCGGTTAATGTTGGTGTAGTTTGGTGGTAAGTATTTGATTTTAACACCTACCTTACGAGGATTCGATGCGTATCGCAGGTTTTTAGTTTTTTTTTTTGTTCTTTTCTCAAGCCCACGAACGGTGGCAGTGATCTCGGCTCGGCAGACCATCGGCGGAGGAGGAGGAGCTCTCGCGGCGGGAGGAAACGTAATCACTAACCAGAAATCTCCGATTGAATACCCCAGATCTGTCTCCGAGTATGATTTTTTTTTTCGTAACAATGGTTTCTGATTTAGTAAAAGCAATGGAGGCTTACCAGCTTCATTATTTAACTGACTCCTTTCACCGAAAAATCCATTACCTGGGTCGCTGTCTCCTCCGTCGTTGCTCTCAGTGGTGGAAGATGCCCCGCCTAGGGTGGGTTATAAAATTGAAGCGTTACCACAAGACCACACCAACATTAACCGTTTAGTGTGTAATTAGATTGTATATATCTATTAGGAAACTTGAATTAAAACTTAACAATGGTACATGAGTCTGTCATTCCAGCTAAAGGATGTTAAATTGTGGGTATGAATCTACCAATATTATAAAGATAAGGTATTTTTAGTCCAACAATATTTAAACAAAGTATTTTTATTCCAATTTAGAAATATCAGGTATTAAACTTCCAAATAAAAATTAGATGGAGTATTTTAAAGTTTTTTTCCCCTCATTTTAAACCTCCAAAGTGTCACTTCGTAGCACTTTAAACCTTCAAATAATTTCACTAACAATATAAACCATCAAATTTTAATTTACTAACTCAAGCGACTCAACCCATTTTTTAATAATAAAATAATAATAATAATCTAAACTAGTGGTCCCATACCTACTAGCCACATAACCACAATCACACAGCAACGGATAACATAACAAAACCACTAAATAATCAATAATCCAATAATCAATATTAATTCATCAAAATTAACCCAGAATCCAAACAACATGAATCAAATAATCAGCAACCTAAACCACGTTCTATCGACCCAACTATAACAACCTAGCAAGGCCAGACAACAACCAATCAAGTCACTATAACATCCTCCTCTTCATCGCCTTGATTCCACGATCACACTTTGCCTTTACCTGCACCACAACACATATGAGATGCGTAAGTATTATCATAAATACTTAGTGAGGCAATCCTCCCATCTACTAGGCTATACACACAAGCAATTGAGAAACCAATGTTCAACAAACCACAAACAAGCACAAACAAACCATGAAACAAGCGTTAGACAAGATGGTGTCAACCGACACTGACCATCAGTGTCGATCGACACACACAACCATGGTGTCGACTGACACCCCCCAGGTATCGATTGACACTAACTCCACAGTCACGATCCGCTCGAAGCTGAAAGTCGAAGAACCGCTTCTCATCTCTTCCAAATCGTTTGGAACCCACCCAAAACCCCTAAAATCACATGGGAACCACAACCCAACCACACGCATACAAGAAAACAACACAAACAGCCACAAAACAAGCAAGACAAAGGATTCTCAGACTTAGATCAGCTATGGTCAAGCACTCACCTCTTTTGCAAAAAGTTTATGACTCACAACAACAAATCCAACACCTTGGAAGGCTTCTCCTTCGTTCCTAGCACCAGATCTTCACTCCACAACAACATATCTCTCAAACAAGCCTAGAATCTCCAAGATTTCCCAAGAACGCTCTCAAGAAATTTTTCTCTTTTTCTCCAACTCTCGGGAACGACACAACTCTTTAATCACGACCTAGGTCGACTTCCTCCTTAAATAACCCGGTTTTAAGGTTTAAATTGACCAAACCAAACCAAAAACGACAAATTAAAAGAAACCGATGAACCCAAATTGCTGGTGTCGACCAACACCCTCCTTGGTGTCGATCGACCCCACTCCCAAAACCGATAATTTGGTTCGCGGATCTTACAATTGTCTCCCACCAACAAGGATCCGTCCTCGAATCCCTCAACACCGTCCATCCAACCAGGACCCCCGCGCTACTGTCACCACGGCCCGCACATCCTCCGACCAGAATGAACAGCGACAACCAAGGCTTTCTGTGCAACTACTACAACAGCTCGCACATCCACGTGGCCCAACGGTCCACATAAACCCAACCCTACCGCTCAGCCCAAAACAGACTATCCCAATCATCATAACTCTGGTCCCCACGGCCAGGATTAACCTATCCCTCCTGGTCAACACTCAGCAACCCTGTGATTGAACCCCCCATGAACCCCGAGATCCGCATTCGATCACAACAGGAAATCTGAGACTGAACTCCCATCAATCTCCTAAATCCGCATCCATTCACATTGCTTATCTCCACGTCTTTGATACTTTTGCCCCCAACTCACCTGCTCTTAGGTTGCAACCTTCAAGCCATGCTGATCTCACTCTCAGACCCCCGTCTTCGAGTCATACCGTCTCACCCTCACGTCGTCACCCTCGAAATCTCAGTACGAGGAGAACCCCCATCTCCTCTGCCACCCTCAGGATCGCAGTCCCTTGAGCTATCGGTATCTATGGAACCCCCGTCCCCTCAGGAGAACCCCCATCTCCTCATGAGTTGTTCAGGACCCCCACCCTTATAGAAAACGGTCATAGCGTCTATAAGCATTTCTCCGACCGAGACCACCCCTTGTGATCCGCGTAGAACATCGCCATGTCCTACCAACACCATATTCTCTCCTGGAATATATCACCACTACTATGGCCACCCCCAGGCCTCACTCCAAAATATCTCAAATACTTTGGTGTTCACACACACCCTTTCCAAAAATAGACAAGTTCTAACTATTCATAAAAGTTTATATTTTTAGTAACTTTCTATTTATGACAACTTTCCATTTATAGAATCCCGAGCGATTTTCTTTTCCACATGACACACAAGTCCCAAAAGAAAAAATCCATAATAAATCTCCATTTTAACTTCTCGGAAATCCATTTGCAACACATCCACTTTCACAAATCACCGCTAGCGGTATTTCCCGATCCACCTCTTTCCATCTCTTTCAATAGCCCAATGCACTTCCCGCACAGAAGCTAAAAACACAACATAACGAACAACACATAAAACAACTTACCGTGGAATCTCATTGAAGGCTCGAAGAGAATGATTCTAGGACTCCATACTCACTCAAATTGACAAACTACTCATAATCAATTTTCATCACACAACAACCATTCACAAACATCTTGCACCAAGCAACAGGAAAATTATTGTAATGGCTCTGATACCAAACTGAAATAACCCGACCCATTTTTTTAAAATAAAAACCATTTTGGAGGAAAAATTTTGACGTTTAAAGGCAATTTGGATGTTTTTTTGTGATCCCGACACAATTAGTTGTGTATACAAAACTATGTTTGGACATGGTTATCGCTTGTTTTTCGAAGTTGGAAGCACATCCAAGGTAACTAAACCGGTACACATATCAAGTGGGACCCACAGTGAATGATCACTTTAGTTTTCGAAAAAGGATATATACGATTGCATGGTATATACTAACGATTGCGATCATACCAGCAGTAATACACCGGATCCCATCAGAACCCCGCAGTTAAGCGTGCTTCGACGAGAGTAGTACTAGGATGGGTGACCTCCTAGGAAGTCCTTGTGTTGCATCCCTCCCACTTTTTTTTTCTCGCAAGACTCTATAGTACAAGCAGAACGTCGTAACTTTCACACCGTGAAGAACCACGCAAGCCATAATACCTTTCTGGAAAGCCCCAAGAGAGTTACTGGCAAAGCAATGGATCTTTGTACCATTGGACCATTTTTGAGGACAAATTTTGACGTTTAACGGCATTTCAGATGTTTTTTTGTGATCCCGACACAATTAGTTGCGTATACAAAACTATGTTTGGACATGGATATTGCTTGTTTTACAAAGTTGGAAGCAGGTCCAAGGTAACTAAACCGGT
>NC_025695.1:35986711-35988906 GCF_000633955.1 Camelina sativa
AAAAAAGGATATATATGATTCCATGGTATATACTAACAGATGCGATCATACCAGCACTAATGCACCGGACCCCATCAGAACTCCGCAGTCAAGCGTGCTTGGGCTAGAGTAGTACTAGGAGGGGTGGCCTCTCGGGAAGCCCTCGTGTTGCATCCCTGCCTCTTTTTTTCTTTTTATTTTTTTCTCTCGCAAGACTCTATAGTACAAGCAGAACGTCGTAACTTTCACACCGTGAAGAACCACGCAAGCCATAATACCTTTCTGGAAAGCCCCAAGAGAGTTACTGGCAAAGCAATGGATCTTTGTACCATTGGACCATTTTTGAGGACAAATTTTGACGTTTAACGGCATTTCAGATGTTTTTTTGTGATCCCGACACAATTAGTTGCGTATACAAAACTATGTTTGGACATGGATATTGCTTGTTTTACAAAGTTGGAAGCAGGTCCAAGGTAACTAAACCGGTCCAAATATCAAGTGGGACCCACAATGAATGATCCCTTGAGTTTTCGAAAAGGATATATATGATTGAATGGTATATACTAACGAATGCGATCATACCAGCACTAATGCACCGAACCCCATCAGAACTCTGCAGTCAAGCATGCTTGGGCGAGAGTAGTACTAAGACGGGTGACCTCCCTGGAAGTCCTCATGTTACATCCCTCCCCTTTTTTTTTTTTTTTCGCAAGACTCTATAGTAGAAGCTGAACGTCATAACTTTCACACCGTGAAGAACCATGCGAGCCATAATACCTTTCTGGAAAGCCCCAAGAGAGTTTCTGGCAAGACAATGGGTCTACGTTCCATTGGACCATTTTGGAGGACATATTTTGATGTTTAAAGGCAATTTGGATGTTTTTTTGTGATCCCGACACAATTAGTTGTGTATACAAAACTATGTTTGGACATGGTTATCGCTTGTTTTTCGAAGTTGGAAGCACGTCCAAGGTAACTAAACCGGTACACATATCAAGTGGGACCCACAGTGAATCATCACTTGAGTTTTCGAAAAAGGATATATACGATTCCATGGTATATACTAACAGATGCGATCATACCAGCACTAATGCACCAGACCCCATCAGAACTCTACAGTTAAGCGTGCTTGGGCTAGAGTAGTACTAGGACGGGTGGCCTCCCAGGAAGTCCTCGTGTTGCATCCCTCCCACTTTTTTTTTTCTTGCTAGACTCTATAGTATAAGCAGAACGTCGTAACTTTCACACCGTGAAGAACCACGCGAGCAATAATACCTTTCTGGAAAGCCCCAAGAGAGTTACTGGCAAAGCTATGGATTTCTGTACCATTGGACCATTTTGGAGGACAAATTTTGACGTTTAAAGGCATTTCGGATGTTTTTTTTTATCCCGACACAATTAGTTGCGTATACAAAACTATGTTTGGACATGGATATTGCTTATTTTACAAAGTTGGAAGCAGGTCTAAGTTTACTAAACCGGTCCAAATATCAAGTGGGACCCACACTGAATGATCCCTTGAGTTTTCGAAAAAGGATATATATGATTGAATGGTATATACTAACGGAAGCGATCATACCAGCACTAATGCACCGGACCCCATCAGAACTCCAAAGTCAAGCATGCTTGGGCGAGAGTAGTACTAGGACGGGTGACCTCCCAGGAAGTCCTCATGTTGCATCCCTCCCTCTTTTTATTTTATTTTATTTTTCTCGCAAGACTCTATAGTACAAGCCGAACGTCATAACTTTCACACCGTGAAGAACCATGCGAGCCATAATACCTTTCTGGAAAGCCCCAAGAGATTTTCTGGCAAGGCAATGGGTCTACGTTCCATTGGACCATTTTGGAGGAAACATTTTGACGTTTAAAGGCAATTTGGATGTTTTTTTGTGATCCCGACACAATTAGTTGTGTATACAAAACTATGTTTGGACATGGTTATCGCTTGTTTTTCGAAGTTGGAAGCACGTCCAAGGTAACTAAACCGGTACACATATCAAGTGGGACCCACAGTGAATGATCACATTAGTTTTCGAAAAAGAATATATACGATTGCATGGTATATACTAACGGATGCGATCATACCAGCACTAATGCACCAGACCCCATCAGAACTCAGCAGTCAAGCATGCTTGGGCGAGAGTAGTACTAGGACGGGTGACCTCCCAGGAAGTCCTCATGTTGCATCCCTCCCTCTTTTTTTTTTTTTTTTT
>NC_025695.1:35990301-35991169 GCF_000633955.1 Camelina sativa
TTTCTGGAAAGCCCCAAGAGAGTTTCTGGCAAGACAATGGGTCTACGTTCCATTGGACCAGTTTGGAGGACAAATTTTGACGTTTAAATGCAATTTGGATGTTTTTTTGTGATCCTGACACAATTAGTTGTGTATACAAAACTATGTTTGAACATGGTTATCGCTTGTTTTTCGAAGTTGGAAGCACGTCCAAGGTAACTAAACCGGTACTCATATCAAGTGGGACCCATAGTGAATGATCACTTGAGTTTTCAAAAAAGGATATATACGATTCCATGGTATATACTAATAGATGCAATCATACCAGCACTAATGCACCAGAGCCCATCAANTATACTAACAGATGCGATCATACCAGCACTAATGCACCAGAGCCCATCAGAACTCTGCAGTCAAGCATGCTTGAGCGAGAGTAGTACTAAGACGGGTGACCTCCCAGGAAGTCCTCATGTTGCATCCCTCCCACTTTTTTTTTTCTCGCAAGACTCTATAGTACAAGCAGAACGTCGTGCTTTCACACCGTGAAGAACCACGCGAGCCATAATACCTTTCTGGAAAGCCCCAAGAGAGTTTCTGGCAAAGCAATGGATCTCTGTACCCTTGGAACATTTTGGAGGACAAATTTTGACGTTTAACGGCATTTCAGATGTTTTTTTTGTGATCCCGACACAATTAGTTGCGTATACAAAACTATGTTTAGACATGGATATTGCTTGTTTTACAAAGTTGGAAGCAGGTCCAAGGTAACTAAACCAGTCCAAATATCAAGTGGGACCCACAGTGAATGATCCCTTGAGTTTTCGAAAAGGATATATATGATTGAATGGTATATACTAACCAATGCGATCATACCAGCACTAATGCACCG
>NC_025695.1:35995320-35996103 GCF_000633955.1 Camelina sativa
CTATGTTTGGACATGGATATTGCTTGTTTTACAAAGTTGGAAGCAGGTCTAAGGTAACTAAACCGGTCCAAATATCAAGTGGGACCCACAGTGAATGATCCCTTGAGTTTTCGAAAAGGATATATATGATTGAATGGTATATACTAACCAATGCGATCATACCAGCACTAATGCACCGGACCCCATCAGAACTCTGCAGTCAAGCATGCTTGGGCGAGAGTAGTACTAGGACGGGTGACCTCCCAGGAAGTCCTCATGTTGCATCCCTCCCTCTTTTTTTCTTTTTATTTTTTTTCTCTCGCAAGACTCTATAGTGCAAGCAGAACGTCGTAACTTTCACACCGTGAAGAACCACACGAGCCATAATACCTTTCTGGAAAGCCCCTAGGAGATTTTCTGGCAAGGCAATGGGTCTTCGTTCCAATGGACCATTTTGGAGGACAAATTTTGACGTTTAAAGGCATTTCGGATGTTTTTTTGTGATCCCGACACAATTAGTTGCGTATACAAAACTATGTTTGGACATGGTTATCGCTTGTTTTTCAAAGTTGGAAGAACTTCCACGGTAACTAAACCGGTCCACATATCAAGTGGTACCCACATTGAATGATCCCTTGAGTTTTCAAAAAAAGATATATACGATTCCATGGTATATACTAACAGATGCGATCATACCAACACTAATGCACCGGACCCCATCAGAAGTCCGCAGTCAAGCGTGCTTGGCCTAGAGTAGTACTAGGATGGGTGACCTCTCGGGAAGCCCTCTTGTTGCATCCCTCC
>NC_025695.1:35996163-35998103 GCF_000633955.1 Camelina sativa
CAGTCAAGCATGCTTGGGCGAGAGTAGTACTAGGACGGGTGACCTCCTAGGAAGTCCTCATGTTGCATCCCTCCCCCTTTTTTTTTTCTCGCAAGACTCTATAGTACACGCAGAACGTCGTAACTTTCAGTTCCGTTGGGCCATTTTGGAAGACAAATTTTGAAGTTTAAAGGCAATTTGGATGTTTTTTGTGATCCCGACACAATTAGTTGTGTATACAAAACTATGTTCCGCAGTCAAGCATGCTTGGGCGAGAGTAGTACTAGGACGGGTGACCTCCTAGGAAGTCCTCATGTTGCATCCCTCCCCCTTTTTTTTTTCTCGCAAGACTCTATAGTACAAGCTGAACGTCATAACTTTCACACCGTGAAGAACCATGCGAGACATAATACCTTTCTGGAAAGCCCCAAGAGATTTTCTTGCAAGGCAATGGGTCTACGTTCCGTTGGACCATTTTGGAAGACAAATTTTGAAGTTTAAAGGCAATTTGGATGTTTTTTGTGATCCCGACACAATTAGTTGTGTATACGAAACTATGTTTGGAAACGATTATCGCTTGTTTTTCGAAGTTGGAAGCGCGTCCAAGGTAACCAAACCGGTGCAAATATCAAGTGGGACCCACAGTGAATGATCCCTTGAGTTTTCGAAAAAGGATATATATGATTGAATGGTATATACTAACGGATGCGATCATACCAGCACTAATGCACCAGACCCCATCAGAACTCCGCAGTCAAGCATGCTTGGGCGAGAGTAGTACTAGGACGGGTGACCTCCCAGGAAGTCCTCATGTTGCATCCCTCCCTCTTTTTTTTTTTTTCTCGCAAGACTCTATAGTACAAGCCGAACGTCATAACTTTCACACCGTGAAGAACCATGCGAGACATAATACCTTTTTGGAAAGCCCCAAGAGATTTTCTTGCAAGGCAATGGGTCTACGTTTCGTTGGACCATTTTGGAAGACAAATTTTGAAGTTTAAAGGCAATTTGGATGTTTTTTGTGATCCCGACCCAATTAGTTGTGTATACAAAACTATGTTTGGGAACGATTATCGCTTGTTTTTCGAAGTTGGAAGCGCGTCCAAGGTAACCAAACCGGTACACATATCAAGTGGGACCCACAGTGAATGATCACTTGAGTTTTCGAAAAAAAGATATATATGATTCCATGGTATATACTAACAGATGCGATCATACCAGCACTAATGCACCGGACCCCATCAGAACTCCGCAGTCAAGCATGCTTGGGCTAGAGTAGTACTAGGAGGGGTGGCCTCCCGGGAAGCCCTCGTGTTGCATCCCTGCCTCTTTTTTTCTTTTTATTTTTTTTCTCTCGCAAGACGCTATAGTACAAGCAGAACGTCGTAACTTTCACACCGCAAAGAACCACGAGAGCCCTAATACCTTTCTGGAAAGTCCCAAGAGAGTTTCTGGCAAGGCAATGGGTCTTTGTACCATTGAACCATTTTGGAGGACAAATTTTGACGTTTAAAGGCATTTCAGATATGTTTTTGTGATCCCGACACAATTAGTTGTGTATACCAAACTATGTTTGGACATGGTTATCGCCTGTTTTTCGAAGTTGGAAGCACGTCCAAGGTAACTAAACCGGTACACATATCAAGTGGGACCCACAGTGAATGATCACTTGAGTTTTCGAAAAAACGATATATATGATTCCATGGTATATACTAACATATGCGATCATACCAGCACTAATGCACCGGACCCCATCAGAACTCCGCAGTCAAGCGTGCTTGGGCTAGAGTAGTAGTAGGAGGGGTGACCTCCCAGGAAGTCCTCATGTTGCATCCCTCCTTCTTTTTTTTTTTTTTCTCGCAAGACTCTATAGTACAAGCCGAACGTCATAACTTTCACACCATGAAGAACCATGCGAGCCATAATACCTTTATGGAAAGCCCCAAGAGATTTTCTGGCAA
>NC_025695.1:35999156-36041317 GCF_000633955.1 Camelina sativa
CGGTACACATATCAAGTGGGGCCCACAGTGAATCATCACTTGAGTTTTCGAAAAAGGATATATACGATTCCATGGTATATACTAACATATGTTATCATACCAGCACTAATGCACCAGACCCCATCAGAACTCTGCAGTTAAGCGTGCTTGGGCTAGAGTTGTACTAGGACGGGTGGCCTCCCAGGAAGTACTTGTGTTGCATCCCTCCCTCTGTTTTTTTTTCTCGGAAGACTCTATAGTACAAACAGAACGTCGTAACTTTCACACCGCAAAGAACCACGCGAGCCATAATACCTTTCTGGAAAGTCCCAAGAGAGTTTCTGGCAAGACAATGGGTTTTTGTACCATTGAACCATTTTTGAGGACAAATTTTGACGTTTAAAGGCATTTCAGATGTTTTTTTGTGATCCCAACACAATTAGTTGTGTATACAAAACTATGTTTGGACATGGTTATCGCTTGTTTTACGAAGTTAGAAGCACGTCCAAGGTAACTAAACCGATACACATATCAAGTGGGACCCACAGTGAATGATCCCTTGATTTTTCAAAAAGGATATATACGATTGCATGGTATATACTAAATGATGCGATTGTACCAGCACTAATGCACCGGACCCTATCAGAACTCCGCAGATAAGCGTGCTTGGGCGAGAGTAGTACTAGGATGGGTGGCCTCCTGGGAAGTCCTCGTGTTGCATCCCTCNCTTTTTTTTTCTCGCAAGACTCTATAGTACAAGCAGAACGTCGTAACTTTCACACTGTGAAGAACCACACAAGCCATAATACCTTTCTGGAAAGCCCCAAGAGAGTTTCTGGCAAAGCAATGGGTCTTCGTTCCATTGGACTATTTTGGAAGACAAATTTTGACGTTTAAAGGCATTTCGGATGTTTTTTTGTGATCCCGACACAATTAGTTGCGTATACAAAACTATGTTTGGACATGGATATCGCTTGTTTTATAAAGTTGGAAGAACGTCCAAGGTAACTAAACCGGTCCACATATCAAGTGGGACCCACATTGAATGATCCCTTCAGTTTTCGAAAAAGGATATATACGATTGCATGGTATATACTAACGGATGCGATCATGTCAGCACTAATGCATCGTACCCCATTAGAACTCCGCAGTGAAGCATGCTTGGGCGAGAGTAGTACTAGGATGGGTGATCTCCCGGGAAGTCCTCGTGTTGCATCCCTCCCTCTTTTTTTGTTCTCGCAAAACTCTATAGTACAAGCAGAATGTCGTAACTTTCACACCGTGAAGAACCACACGAGCCATAATACCTTTCTAGAAAGCCCCAAGAGAGTTTTTGGCAAGGCATTCGGTCTTCGTTCCATTGGACCATTTTGGGGGACAAATTTTGACGTTTAACCACTTTTTATTCACATCCTTTACATGTATTATTAGCTTGTTTTGTCACTTTCATGTAGTTTAAGGACTGTTTATGCATTAGAGTAGGATTTGCATTGCATTTGCATGCTTTCTTGTGTCAAGGGGATGACCAGCAAAGCATGAAGCACTCGACCATCACCACTGGTGCACTCGACCGTTCGCATCTGAAGCACTCGACCGTATGCGACTCATGGACTCGACCGTGTGATATTCAGAAACTCAACCGTTTGGAAGCAAGGGAATGGACCACTCGACTAAGCCACTCGACCGCTTGTGGTCGAGTACATCGAGCCGACTTTCTATTTTGTCATCTAGCCAAATCAGGGATTCCTTCCCTCACTATATATACTCTTTGTACCCCATGACCACCAACAACACTCTCATTTAGGAAAAAAACACATCAGCAGCCACAAAAACCTTAGTTCTTACCCCTTAAGGGTTTTTAGCTTTTATTTACTGTTTTTCTCAGATTTTAATATCTTTTAAGTCTCATAACTTTCTGGGTATTAAGAATATGAGTTTGCTTCTTTATATTAAGTTGTTGTTAATCATCTCATCTATCTTATCATGCTAGTTTTATCATTTTCTGGGTTGATGTTCAACATCATCATGTTTTGTTCATCTGAGTAGTGAGTTAGGACTCTGGAGATGGATTAGGCTGGTTTAGGGCTGTGATTGTTTAGATTGGTTAAGCTTGTTTGATAATATATCTTTTCTGGGTTAGATGTACTCTAAGCTGTTCTTATATATAAGAGGGTAAGAATAGATCTTAAGCTTCCTTGCATCATACCAATGTTTAGGTTGTTGGATAAAACTAATATTGGAGATTATCATGCTTATCCCAAGAGATTCGTTGTATAAGGTGATTTTTGACAAATAATGGTATGGTTCTTAATGCCTGTTTAGTATGGTTTCACCAATGAGAGTTGGGTTAGGATGTTACTTAAACTTGATCACTTCTGTCATGAGAGTGGATTAGTGAGTCATTAAGATCATTGTCTAGAGATAGCTTATGTTTGATTGAAGTTTGTTAACCAGTTTAGATATCCACAACTTGAACACCAGCCCATGAATCTATCTCTGGAAGCCTACTTTGTTATCTGATTGTTTATTACCACATTTTATCTTGTTTCATTGCTTTCTGTTCCATTTTAAGTTGTTAATATTGTATCTGTTCTTCGTATCCGACAACTAGACCTAGCCACTCTACCTCGCAAACGGTCGAGTGCTTGATCGAGCACCTTCGGATTGCTTTGTTTACATTCCTGTTTCATTGCATTTCTCATTGCTTATTTCCTGCTTTAGTTCAATTTACATTCAGCATTGTTTACATTTGTCAAAGCTATTTACTTTCTGCATTTACATTTCTGTCATCAACATTGTTAGTACAAAAACCATTTTCATATTTGGCTTGACTTGAGTCTCTGTTTACATCTTGATTGCATGCAACACACACTTTATGGATTGACATCCTTTATGCTACAACTACATAAGGGTATTGAAACACCCTGCATCCCATTCTGATCATCTCTGCTTATGTCTTTGATTGCATCATTCATTCATTGCATAAGTTAAGATAGAGACCTCAAAAAAACTACGTGTTTCAATTGGCGTCGTTGCCATTAGTGTGTTTATTTGTGTCATTTGAGATTAACAATTGTTCACCACTGCCAAGTTCTTGTTTTGGGTGGTTGTTTTGAGTTTCAGGTATCCACTCGAGCAAGCACTCGATCGTAAGCCTTTCAACCTAGTGATCGAGTACAGACACCGAGTTAAAGTCAGTCGACCAGCAGCTCGAGCCAGCACTAGATCGTGTGTCAGTCCGAGCAGGTAATCAAGTTGGTTGATGCAAACAAGCTCTAAAGGAAACCAGAACCTACATAAGTACATTGATCATATAAACCGCCAACCAAGGGACTTGAGGCAGCAGAAAACCAGGATCCTTCAAGAACAGGAAGACCAGTTGCTGATGGATCCACCAATGCACCAAAATCAAAGGCCAAGGCATAGTACCTCATGTAGTTGCCAACAACAATTTCGAAATAAAAAGTGGGCTAATCACTATGATACAGTCCAATAAATTCCATGGATTGCCAATGGAGGATCCTTTGGATCATCTAGATGAATTTGACAGGCTTTGTGGCCTCACAAAAATCAATGGTGTGAGTGAGGATAGCTTCAAGCTCGGGTTGTTTCCATTCTTTCTAGGAGACAAAGCTCATCTATGAGAGAAGACACTTCCAACAGGTTCTATAACTACATGGGATGGATGTAAGAAGGCTTTCTTGGCTAAATTCTTCTCAAATGCCAGAACAACCAGATTGAGGAATGAGATTGCAGGCTTTGCACAGAAGAACAATGAGAACTTTTGTGAGGCTTGGGAGAGGTTCTAGGGCTACCAAACACAGTGTCCACACCATGGGTTCAGTAATGAGTCACTGCTCAGCACACTGTACAGAGGAGTTCTGCCCAAGATAAGGATGTTGTTAGACACATTATCAAATGGAAACTTCCTCAACAAGCATGTAGATGAAGGCTGGGAACTAGTGGAGAACTTGGCTCAATCTGATGGGAACTACAATGAGGACTATGATAGAACAGTAAGGTTTGTTGATTTTGCGCCAGATGAGAAGTATAAGAAGGACTTAAAGATTGTTAATGACAAGTTAGACAAGATTCTGCTTAGTCAACAGAAGAACATTCACTATCTTGGTGAGGAAGATACAACAATTCAAGATGGGGAGAATGAAGTAGCTGGGCTGTGTTATGTGCAGAACCAAGGTGGTTTCAAGTCCTACAACCAGTTCAAGCCAAACAATCTGTCTTATAGGAGTACAAATGTGGCAAACCCACAAGACCAAGTCTATCCACCACAACAAGCACAACAGCAGCACAATTATGTGCCTACACAACAGAACCAAGGTTACCAGGGTCAAATGTGTTCCCCAGCAGGGTTTCAGACTGTCAAATTCATGCAAATGATCCAATGGATCCTCCATTGGCAATCCATGGAATTTCTTGGAATGTATCATAGTGATTAGCCCACTTTTAATTTTGAAATTATTGTTGGCAACTGCAGGAGGTACTATTCCAGCTCTTTGTGTATGTGTATTGGGAGCATCTCCTGCTCCAATCTGTCTTAGCCTTTGATTCCGGTGCATTGGTGGATCCATCAGCAACTGTTCTTCATGTTCTTGAAGGATCCTGGTTTTATGCTGCCTCAAGTCCCTTGGTAGGCGGTTTATATGCTCAATGTACTTCTCTAGGTTCTGATTTCCTTTGGATCTTGTCTGCATCAACCAACTCGATCACCTGCTCGGATTGACACACGATCGACTGCTGGCTCGAGCTACTGGTCGACTGACTGAAACTCGGTGTTGGTACTCGATCACTGAATTGAAAGGCACACGATCGAGTGGTAGCTCGAGTAGATACCTGAAACTCAAAACAACCAACCAAAATAAGAACTTGACAGTGGTGAAAAATTAGTAATAGAACTTAATCTTGAATCTTTGTTAATCTCAAATAACACAAATAAACACACTAATGGCAACAGCGCTAATTGAAACACTTGTTATCTTCTGTTGTGTTCTTATGCAATGAATGATGCAAGTTCAAACAAACAGACATAAGTATGGATGATCAGAAGATATGCAGGGTGTTTAAATACCCTTATGTAGTTGTAGCATAAAGGATGTCAATCCATAAAGTGTGTGTTGCATGCAATCAAGATGTAACAGTGACTCAAGTTAAGCCAAATATGAAAATGGTTTTTATACTAACAATCCTAATGACAGAAATGTAAATGCAGAAAGTAGAATAGTGCTGAATGTTAATTAAACAAGTGCAAGAACTAAACAAATGCAATGAAACAAAACTATAGAGGTGCAGAAAGTAGACTAAATGAAACAGAAAGTAAATAAAAGAACCTGAAGGTGCTCGATCAAGCACTCGACCGTGTGTCTGGTCGAGTGGTTTGGTCGAGTTGAGCAATACGAGTAAAAGATGCAATCTTGAGAAATTTAAACAGAACAGAATGCAATGAAACAAGATAACATGCGGTAATAAACAATCAAATGACAAAGAAGGCTTCCAGAGATGGATTCATGGGCTGGTGTTCAAGCTGTGGCAATCTAAACTGGTTAACAAAGCTCAATCAAATATGAGCTATCTCTAGACAATAATCTTAATGACTCACTAATCCACTCTCATGACAGAAGTGATCAAGTTTAAGTAACATCCTAACCCAACTCTCATTGGTGAACCACACTAAACAGGCATTATGGACCAGACCATTACTTGTCAAAAATCACCCTATATAACCAATCTCTTGGGATAATCATGATAATCTCCAGTATTAGCTTTATCTAACAACCTAAACATTGGTATGATGCAAGGAAGCTTAAGATATGGGCTTACCCTCTCAGATATAAGAACAGCTTAGAGCACATCTAACCCAGAAGAGATATGTAAACAATCAAGCTTAACCAATCTAAACAACCGCAGCCTTAAAATAGCCTAATCCATCTCCAAAATCCTAACTCACTACTCAGATGAACAAAACATGATGATGATGAACATAAAACCAGAAAATGATGAAACTAGCATGATAAGATAGATGAGATGATGAACAACAACTTATTATAAAGAAGCAAACTCAGATTCTCAATACCCAGAAAGTTATGAGACTTACAAGATATTAAAATCTGAGAAAAACAGTAAATAAAAGTGGCAAATGATATTAAAAAGCTAAAAACCCTTAAGGGGTAAGAACTAAGGTTTTTTTGGTGTCTATAGGTACTTTTTTGCCTAAAGAGGGTCTCCTGGCGGCCATGGGGTACAAGGGGTATATATAGTGAGGGAAGGAAGCCCTGATTTGGCTAGCTGGCAAAATAGAAATTCGGCTCGATGTACTCGACCACAAGCGGTCGAGTGGCCTAGGTCGAGTGGTCCATCCTTCTACTCCCCTCTGGTTAAGTCCCTGAGTAGCACACGGTCGAGTGCTTCAGTAGCACACGGTCGAGTGCTTCAGTAGCACACGGTCGAGTGCACAAGTAGTGGTGGTCGAGTGCTTCATGCTTTGTTGGTCTTCTCCTTGATTCCACTCCTATATGCTTCAATGGTTGCACTCCTCTCATCCCAGATGCTATTTCCATGCTTCTTGAGTCCAATTCACGTGTTTAAACAAGAAACAATGCAAATACAATGCAAATCCTACTCTAATGCACAAACAGCCCTTAAACTATATGAAAGTAACAAAACAAGCTAATAAAACATGTAAAAGATGTGAATAAACAGTGGTTAAACAAGGTAAAATATATACATATCAGTTAGGCTATATACAATGCAAAACATGAATAAAAAGATGTCTAAGATAGTGTAAAATAGAGAGTTATCACGAGTTAAGTTAAACGCTTGTTTTCTTGCGTTTTTTTGTTGGGAAAAAAGTAGGAGTCGAGTATAAAAGGATACTTCGACATCCTTGGCCGAGTTTTGCCGTTTTTGAGAGAAAATAAGAGAGAAAGTGTTCTTGAGCGTGCTTAGGAGTTTTTGGGAGGTTTCTAGCTGTTCTTGAGAGATCTGAAGTTGGGAAGGTGTTAGAAGCTAGCAGGGAAGCTGTTCTTCGTGGTTAGTCGGTCAGAATCTTCTTTTGCAAAGTTGAGTGCATGACCATGGCTGATCTTAGCTTGAGATTCTCTGATTTTCGTGTTTCTGTGTTATGTGGTTGATTGCTTGTTTTGTTGGAGTGGTTTTGTGGTCTTTGAGGCCTTGTGAGAGTCCTTTGTGGTTTTGGATCGAGTTTGATGTGTGTAGGAACGGAGATCTGGTGAGGAGCTACAAGGAGAACAATGCTCGACATCTGGGTTGATTGATACCTTTAAGGAGAACAATGCTCGACATCTAGGTCGATCGATACACGTAGTGCATCGATCGAGACAGTGCAAGGACAGCTCGATAAAACCTACGAGCATCTATCGATACCATGTGGAGGTGTCGATCGATGCAATTAGGTATTTTTCAAATGTCGAGCATGCATCGGTCGACGCAGAGTTGGTGTCTGATATCTTGTGTTTTTATGTGATTTTAAAGCTTAATTCTTCATTGTTTTGTGCATATTCATGAGCATTTAGGTTGTTTAGGTTGTATTTTGCATCAAGTTTGGTATCTCAGGTGTTGGAGTAGATATGTACAAAGAAAGTGTGATTTGGAGCCAAATAAGTCAAGATTTAGCAATATAATGGAAGACACACATTTGGATGCACACAAGATGATTGATGATTCGGAACCAATCTGCAGTCCCTCAAAGATCGACTCGTATGAAGACATTTCCTTGGGATTTAGCTCCATAGTCCTTCAACACATTTATTGGCAATTGAGTAAGCTTTACAATGGAGGTGATTTCAGGCCAATCGGATGTGTGTGTAAAGAGTTATACCTGTTTTAGTGAACGTATATACAGCCAGAGTGAAGACTGGAGCCACAAGACAAAACGATCGACCATTTGGTCGATCGTGTGATCGATCAGCTCATCCCCAGACTTGAGCGGACTTCAGACTTCAATAATCGACCATTTGGTCGATCATAGGGTCGATCAACTTGTGCTGGACTTGACCAGACTTCCGATACTTGACCGATCGACCAAGCAATCAACCAATGGTCGATCAAATGTTATTTTTGAAACCAAAACCCGGTTTGTTCTGGTTTTCTCTGATTTTTTTTATTCCAATCCGGTTTGTCCCGGTTTAGTTTCCTATTTTCTTATAAATACACTAACTTCTCATTAGGAGAGATCATCTTTTGTTTAGCAATTTTAAGGGATTTTAAGTTTTGCTTTTCTGGGTTTATTGAATCTGTTGTTGAATTTGAAGTTTTAATAGTAATCTCTTTTTTATTTTTCCTATTCTACAATCTCTAATTATGATTTCACAAAGATCAAACCTCTACCTTTGTGTGATCATAACTATGAGTGAGTTGATCTTTTAGGACTTTGGGCTTGGTAGATTAGGGAGATAGATGATTGATCTTTGATTTCTAGGGGTTTATTTATGTGTTTCCAATCTTGTTTAGTGTTAATAATGCTAGATAGCCTTGATCAAGCTTGAATCTAGACATTAGGATTTCCATGCCCATAAGGTGTTTGTTGAAATTCCTGAACCAAACTTTTCCAGAGCTTTGCATTCCTAGCCAATGGAAATTGATGATTAGGGTGCTTAGTGGTATTTAGAGTTGATATTAATGCATGCTTACCTTGTGATTGCCTTTGGAAATTGTTGATTATCACTTGATTAGCATAGGATCTTTATCATGGAAGTGAATTGATTTACATAAGTGTTCTTAGCCTAAGGATTGTTTGCTTAGACATCTAGGATTGATTAGCTATCTCCCAAGTCATTAACCTTGCCCAAGGTCCATGATGTTCATATATTTTACCTTGTTTTCCCTTAGTTTATTCACAACTTTTGCATCTTTTGCTATCCATTTAGGCCATTATTGTGTAGCTTTAGGACTAATCATGCATTAGAGTATAGTTGCATTGCATTTGCATCTTTTCATGCATAAACAGGTGATTTTGGAGCTTAAGGAGCATGGAAGCAATGCTGAGGAGAAGTGAAGCAATCCTGAGGAGAAAACAAGAGAGTTAAGGCTGTAGAATCAAGGTCCGGAGTCCAACTCGACCGCACCACTCGACCACCACTCGACCGTGTGCTGAGGAGGACTCGACCGAGTGGAGAATGCACGAGAGAAGCCAGCTCGACCAGCCACTCGACCGAGCACTGGTCGAGTTGACCGAGCCGTTGACTACTTTGACTTTTTGTATTTTTAGGGCTTCCACCTCACCTCCTATATAAGGCCCTTGTACCTGCAGCCACCAAAGAGTCCAGCTTTTTAGAGAGTCTAAAACCTAGTTTTTACCTTTTTTAGATATTATTCCTTTTGCACTTTTTTTTTATTTTTAGATCTTGTACTTGTTTGAGAGAGAAAGACTAGATTCTTATATTTTGTTTGTTTCATAACTTTCAAAGTATTAAGATTTCGAGTTTTATTCCTTCATCAATATTGTAGATCTCTGTTTCATCTTTCTAATGATGCAAGTTTCATTATTTTCTGGGTTTTTGACATATTTCACCATGTGTTCTTGTGAGTAGTTTGTTTAGGACCTTGAGGATGGGTTAGGCTGGGTTGATCTTGTGGTTTGTTTGATTTGGTCAAGCTTGATTGTTGTAGATCTCTTCTAGGCTAGATGATCTTAATGCTGATCCTATATCTGAGAAGGTAGGGTTTGATTTCAAGCATCTTAGCATCACACCAATGTCTAAGGAGCATAGATAAGGCTAGATCTAGAGCTTACCATTAGGCTTGCTAAGAGATTAGAAGTCTTGTTTGGTTTGAGATGTATTGCTTAATGCCTGCTTGTGTAGATTCTTTTCTTTGTGAGAACAAGTCTAGAAATGCATAGGTTTGATTGTTTCTTGCCATGAGAGTGGATTAAACATGTCTTAGAATAGTATGTCTAGAGATCAGCTCAAAGTTTGCTTGAGATTTGTTGACCAAGTTAGATAACCACAATGATTAGCTCAGCCCATGAATCCCTCCTCAAGGCCTTCTTTGTTTATTGAAATCTTAGTCTAAATATCATTGCTTGCTTGTTGTTTGATTAGTTTTAGCATTGCTCTGTTTTTCTTGTGTTGCTCTGTTTTCACGTTTAAGTCTAGCTCGACCACGTACTCGACCTACACTCGGTCGAGTGCTGCTCGAGTTCATCCCCAGAACTTGTGTTTTTGATTTGTGATTGTCTTGTTTCATTCCTGTTTCATTTCCATTGCATTCACGTAGTTTCCTGTTCATTACTTGTCTTGCATTAGTTCATTAGCATAGTGTCTATCTCTGTTCTAGTTTCATTATAGCTTTAATTTGTCTGTTCTGTTTGCATTTAGTATCTTGTTCTAGTTGTTTTTACTTTCTGCATTTCATATCTCATTTTAGGATTGTTAGTGACAAACAATCTTTACAATTGGCTTGACTTAGACTCATATGCACATCTTAATTGTTCACAATCACTCAGATAGGATTGACACCTCTTATACTGCAACTGCATAAGGGGAATTGAAACACCCTGACTTCTATTCATTCCATACATCATCATTCCATACATCTTTCTTTCACCACACCACAAAGAAAGTCAGTTTCAATTTGGCGCCGTTGCCCATTTGAGTGTGTTTTGTGATATTTAGGATCATTATTAGTCTAAGATTAAGTTCGTTTAAACACTTATGAAGTTACTGAACTCGAATCTTCCTTTGCTTGGCTGTTTTGTGTTTCAGGTACCCACTCGACCACCTACTCGACCACCACTCGACCGAGCTGTGATCGAGCACTTGATCGAGCCAGAAGCCGGATCCAATTAGCCATTACTTCCCAGTCGACTCGACCACCCACTCGAGCCTGCGCTCGACCGTGTACCTGTTCGAGTCTGTAGTAGAGTTTGTTGATGCACACAAGGTCAAAAGGCAAAGATAGTCTTCAACAGCCTATTGACAACATCCACAGGCTACAAAAGGGTTTGAGACATAAGCAAGGAAGAGTAGTTCAACAACAACAAGGTCAAGACATCATGGAGCAACAAGCTATCCATGAACAAAGACCAAGGCACATTGGTGCAGGAGATGCACCCAATACCCACAACCAAAGGGCTGGAATTGTGCCACCTTCAGTAGCAAACAATAACTTTGAGATCAAGAGTGGATTGATCTCAATGATACAAGCCAACAAATTTCATGGGTTGCCAATGGAGGATCCACTAGATCACCTTGATGAGTTTGACAGAATATGTGGACTCACAAAGATCAATGGAGTGAGTGAAGATGGATTCAAATTAAGGCTCTTCCCATTTTCTCTTGGAGACAAAGCTCACCTTTGGGAGAAGACTCTTCCTACTGGAGCTATCACCACATGGGATGCATGCAAGAAAGCTTTTCTGGCCAAGTTCTTCTCCAATGCAAGGACTGCTAGGTTGAGGAATGAAATTTCTGGGTTTGCTCAAAGGAATAATGAGAGCTTTTGTGAAGCTTGGGAGAGGTTTAAAGGATTCCAGACTCAGTGTCCTCACCATGGCTTCAGCAATGAGTCACTTCTAAGCACCTTGTATAGAGGAGTGCTTCCCAAGATAAGAATGCTTCTTGATACAGCCTCTAATGGAAATTTCCTCAACAAGAATGTGGAAGAAGGATGGGAATTAGTTGAGAATCTTGCTCAATCTGATGGCAATTATAATGAGGATTATGATAGGACCATAAGGAGCTCCTCAACTGATCAAGAGGACAAGTATAAGAAGGATTTGAAGATGGTCAATGAGAAGCTTGACAAGATACTCCTCAGCCAGTCCAAGTCTATTCACTTCATTGGTGAAGAAGAAGCTCCAGTTCAAGAGGGGGAGCCTGAATTTGCTGAGTTGTGCTACATGCAAAACCAGGGAGGATTCAAAGGCTACAACCAAGGAGGTTTCAAAAACAACAATCTCTCTTATAGGAGCACCAATGTGGCCAATCCTCAAGACCAAGTCTATCCACCTCAGCAGCCTCAAAAACAGCAACAATACTACATCCCCAAGCAACAACACCAAGTGTTCCAGCCCCAATTGTGTCCCCAACCAGGGTTTCAGACTAACCAAGGCCAGGACCAAGACTTAAGAGCAATGATGCAACAGTTGTTGATTGGGCAAACACAAGGCAAGATTGAGACAACAAACAGGATTGCTGAGTTGAACAAGAGGATAGATGATATTTACAGTGAACTTCATGCCAAGTATGACACTCTGACATCCAGGATTGTGACTATGGAGAACCACCAAGCTTCTGCCTCAAAGAATGACCATCACAAGGGCACAGCCATTGTACAAACTATTGAATTTGCCAATGCTATCAATCTTCGCAGTGGAAGAGTCTTACCAACACGGCTAGGAGCACATCCCAACACTGAGGACAGTGGAATTCAGGAAGGGGAGGGTTTCCAACAGGAAGAAACTCAGGATGAACACACCATTGAATTCGACGTACCACTCGACCACTCACTCGACCGAGTAGGTGGTCGAGTACCCGATCGAGCTGATTCTCAGGAGAAAATCAATCCAGTCACCTCCAAAGAAAAAGAAGTCTGGTTCATTCCTCCTCCTTAGAAGCCTCCACTACCTTTCCCAAGAAGATTTAAGAAACAGATGGTTGAAAAGTACAAGGCATTGTTTAACAAACAAGTTAGAGAGATTGAGCTTAGGATGCCTCTAATAGATGCCTTTGTGATGATTCCTCCTTACCAAAAATTCTTGAAAGATGCTGTGATGGAAAGGATCAAGGAAGTTCAAGGAATGGTGATTCTCAGCCATGAGTGTAGTGCCATAATCCAAAAGCAAGTGAACCCTCAAAAGCTAAGAGATCCTGGTTCCTTTACTCTACCTTGCTCTATAGGGCCCTTAACCTTCAATAGATGCCTTTGTGATTTGGGAGCCTCAGTAAGCCTAATGCCTCTATCAGTTGCTAAGCGCCTAGGGTTTACAAGGTATAAGCCATGCAACATCTCCCTAATCCTAGCTGATAGATCAATAAGATTACCACATGGTGTTTTGGAAGATCTACCAGTTAGAGTTGGAGCAGTGGAAGTCCCAACAGACTTTGTAGTCTTGGAAATGGATGAAGAACCAAAAGATCTTTTGATCTTGGGGAGACCTTTCCTAGCTACAGCAGGAGCAATAATTGATGTGAGACAAGGGAAGATTGATCTCAACTTGGGAGAAGACCTCAAAATGACATTTGACATTGTAGAGGCTATGAAGAAACCAACAATTGGAGGACAAGTCTTTTGGGTTGAAGAGTTGGACAACTTATCAGGAGAATTGATGGAAGAGCTAGCAGAACAAGATCACCTTAGAACTGTTTTGACCAAAAGTGGAGAGGAAGGGTTTATCCATGAAGAAACTAAGGCCTATGAAGATATATTGGACTCCTGTGAAGAATCACACCATCCAGAGGTTTTTGAGGGGTTACCAGCATTAAGAGAGGAAGTTTGGGCAGTTCAAACAGCAGATACGGATAGCTCGACCACCCACTCGAGCACACACTCGGCCGAGCGCCAACACTACTCGACCGAGTGCACTGCCGAATCCCACACAGACGACTGGTCTGAACTGAACGCACCAAAAGTAGAGCTAAAACCTCTCCCTTCTGGGCTAAGGTACGTCTTTTTAGGTGAGAACTCTACTTATCCTGTGATAGTAAATGCTAACTTGAGTAGGAAAGAGCTTGATTTGCTAGTTGTTGAGCTAAGGAAGTTTAGAAAAGCTATTGGTTATACTTTGGATGACATTAAAGGAATTTCACCTAGTCTTTGCATGCATAGAATCCACCTTGAAAATGAATCCTACTCTAGTATTGAACCTCAAAGAAGGCTTAATCCCAACCTAAAGGAAGTAGTCAAAAAAGAGATTCTAAAATTGCTTGGAGCTGGTGTGATCTATCCTATTTCTGATAGTACTTGGGTCTCACCAGTCCACTGTGTCCCTAAAAAAGGAGGAATCACTGTAGTAAAGAATGATCGTGATGAGTTAATTCCCACTAGAACCATAACAGGACATAGAATGTGCATTGACTATAGGAAGCTTAATTCTGCTACTAGGAAAGATCATTTTTCTCTTCCATTTATTGATCAAATGTTGGAAAGATTAGCCAATCATACTCATTACTGTTTCTTGGATGGATATTCTGGATTTTTCCAAATTCCTATTCATCCCAATGATCAAGAGAAGACAACATTCACATGTCCATATGGTACCTTTGCATATAGGAGGATGCCATTTGGATTATGTAATGCTCCAGCTACCTTTCAAAGGTGCATGATGTCAATCTTCTCTGATCTTATTGAGGATGTGGTTGAAGTTTTTATGGATGACTTCTCTGTCTATGGAGATTCCTTTTCTTCTTGTCTTACTAATCTATGCAGAGTTTTAAAGAGATGTGAGGAGACAAATCTAGTCCTAAATTGGGAAAAATGTCACTTCATGGTTGAAGAAGGGATAGTTCTTGGTCATAAGATTTCAGAGAAGGGTATTGAGGTTGACAAAGCAAAAATTGAAGTCATGGTTCAACTTCAACCACCAAAAACAGTCAAGGACATAAGAAGCTTTCTTGGTCATGCTGGATTTTATAGAAGGTTCATCAAGGATTTCTCAAAGATAGCTAGGCCATTGACAAGGTTGCTTTGCAAGGAGACTGAGTTCAACTTTGATGAAGATTGTTTGAAGGCTTTCAAGGAGATCAAGGCTGCTCTAATATCAGCCCCAATAGTCCAAGCTCCAAACTGGGATCTTCCATTTGAGATTATGTGTGATGCTTCAGATTTTGCAGTAGGAGCAGTTCTGGGACAGAAGAAAGATAAGAAGCTGCATGTTATTCACTATGCAAGCAGGACCTTGGATGAAACTCAAGGAAGATATTCAACAACAGAGAAAGAGCTTCTAGCAGTGGTCTTTGCCTTTGAAAATTTCAAAAGCTACTTAGTAGGGTCCAAAGTAATTGTGTACACCGATCATGCTGCTTTGAGGCACATCTACTCAAAGAAGGACACAAAACCAAGGTTGTTAAGATGGATTCTGCTTCTCCAAGAGTTTGACATGGAAATAGTTGATAAAAAAGGGATAGAGAATGGAGTAGCTGATCATTTGTCCAGAATGAGGATAGAGGAGGAGATTCCAATCGATGATTCAATGCCTGAGGAGAAGCTGATGCAGATAGGGACAACTCGGCCTCCAACTCGACCGCCTACTCGAGCATGCACTCGATCGAGTATGTTTGGGCACACGATCGAGCAGGATGAGATGGAGGAGTGGATGGCACTTGAAAGTGAAGATCTACCTTGGTATGCTGACATAGTCAATTACAAGGTGTGTGAAGAAGTCCCAGCAGATATGGACCCTTATAAGAAGAAAAAGCTCCTCAAGGACATCAATGGGTATTATTGGGATGAACCTTACTTATACAAAAAGGGATCAGATGGGTTGTTTAGAAGGTGCATATCAGAAAATGAAGTTGAAAGAGTGCTAGGGCATTGTCATGGTTCTACTTATGGAGGCCATTTTGCAACTTTCAAGACTGCCCAGAAAGTCTTACAAGCTGGTCTATGGTGGCCTACACTATTCAAAGACACTCACAAGTTCATCACAAAGTGTGATGCTTGCCAAAGAATGGGAAATATCACAAGAAGGAATGAAATGCCCCAAAACCCAATTCTGGAAGTTGAGATATTTGATGTGTGGGGAATTGATTTCATGGGACCTTTTAATCCTCCTTCAAATGGGAATGTCTACATATTAGTGGCAGTGGACTATGTCTCCAAGTGGGTAGAGGCTATTGCCAGCCCTACTAATGATCACAAAGTGGTACTTAAACTTTTTAAGACCATAATCTTCCCAAGGTATGGAATTCCAAGAGCTGTGATTAGTGATGGAGGAACACACTTCATCAACAAGATCTTTGAAGGAATGCTAAGGAAGTATGGAGTCAAACACAAGGTGTCTACAGCCTACCACCCCCAAACAAGTGGACAAGTTGAAGTGTCAAACAAACAAATCAAGGCCATTCTATCAAGAATAGTAGGAGCAACAAGAAAGGATTGGTCTAGTAAACTTGATGAAACACTTTGGGCCTATAGAACAGCTTTCAAGACACCTATAGGAAGAACCCCATTCCAACTGGTCTATGGCAAGTCTTGCCATCTCCCAGTTGAAGTTGAGTACAAAGCCCTATGGGCAATCAAACTTTTGAACTTGGATCTAGAAACAGCACAAGCTAAGAGAAGCCTTGAATTGCATGAGCTTGAGGAAATCAGATTGGAAGCTTATGAAAACTCCAAAATCTACAAGGAAAGAACTAAAGCCTTCCATGATAAGAAGATTCTCATCAAAGACTTACAGGCTGGAGACCAAGCTTTGCTTTACAATTCAAGACTCAAGTTATTCCCTGGGAAGTTGAAAAGTAGATGGGGAGGCCCTTTTAAGATAAAGGAGATCCTACCATATGGGGCTGTCACACTTCTCAACAAGGATGG
Source organism: Camelina sativa (assembly GCF_000633955.1). Taxonomy (NCBI): domain Eukaryota; kingdom Viridiplantae; phylum Streptophyta; class Magnoliopsida; order Brassicales; family Brassicaceae; genus Camelina; species Camelina sativa. The sequence continues at coordinate 36,015,642 of NC_025695.1, forward strand.
TAGTGAGTTCACAGTCAATGGTCAGAGAGTTAAGAAGTATTTGGGAGAAAAGGAAACACCTGAGAAGTTCACAATGCTTCTCCAAGATGCTCCACAAGCCTAAAAAGGACACCAAAGTCAAGCTTAGTGACTTTAAACAAGCTCACTAGGGAGGAAGTCCCTAAGGTATCCATGTACATATTGTTTAAGGTTTTTGGTATTTTGATTTTGGTTTGGGTATTTTCATGATCAGGGAAGCAAGGGAGACCAGATAGAAGAGGAAAAGAAGACTCGTGGTCCAGCTCGACCCCCCCACTCGAGCACGTACTCGACCGAGTCCCGGTCGATCCCCATCGTCGAGCTGCCCCAATCTCCACCTCCAAGTCACCAACAAGACCCCAACTACTCCTATGACAGCATGCAGATGGATGTGGACAACTACTTCCACAATCCCTAAGGTACCACTATCACCTTCACTTGTAGATATCATTGCATTTGACATTGTGTTTTGTTTTTTGTTTTTCATCTTGAATCCTCAATCAAATTTCTTTCACACAGGGACTGTGTGATTTAAGTTTGGGGGAGGGTTTGAGATAGCATTTGACATTGTGTTTTGTGATTCTTATTTCAAATTTTTAGCATCATCATGTTAATACTTGCATAGCATCTAATGCATAGAAAAACCCTAAAAATTTGAAAATTTTTGCAAAAATCTTTATAAAAAAAAAAGAGTGTTCATGTAGTTTGCACTGCACATTAGGATCTTGTTTAGCATGTTTCATGTAGGATTGTATAGTATTTGCATTAGGGATCTATGATGAGTATTCCCTTGTTAGCTTGTTTATTCACTAGACTAGGATCAATGCCCAAGTTAATAGTACTTTGATGCTAGTTGAGTGGTTAGAAGAATAAGATTGAACCAAGCCTTGAATTCCTACATTGCATTTGGTCTAAATTGAAGCATGTTGAGATTTGAAACCATTTCCTATTTATAAGAACCTAATATTGACTTTCAATTATCAATGTGTGCATTGCTTTAAACTCATGGATACCATATACATATTTGGATCATCTTCTTCCTTTTTACCACTCTTGTTGATCCAAGTAGCTGATTGCATCATTAAGAATCAGTTCCCCTACCCCTAAACCAAACCTTCTTTCAAGCCATGTTTATTCTTGTGTGTGTGAGGCCTATTTTTGGGATTGAGCTTGGTAGAAAGTGTTAGGTTTGAACTGACAAGAGTAAAGCCTTGTGTAGTTCTAGTTTGCATTTTTCAAACTAGATAGGACTAGGTGGTTCACTTGTTGGGTTTGGGACTTGGCTGTTATGAAAAGAAAAGAGGAAAAAGAGAAAGAAAAGGTTAGAGTCTTTAGGAGGGGAATGTGTTTAAGAAAATTTAAAGTCTAGTGAAAGAATGGGAAGAATAAGGTTGTTTAAAGATGGTTCTAGTTAAAGAAAAGAAAGAAAGAAAAGAGAAGTCTAGCAAAATGCTTATATGTCTTAAGAATAAGAAGAAAAGAGAACCATAGCAAATAAGTAAGAATCCCCCATTCCACTAGAAAGATCAAATAAGAAACCTCTCCTAAGACTTTAAAACCAAAAGAGAAAAGGGTGAAAAAGAAGAAAAGAAGTTAAAGGGTAGCACTAGGATCAATTGGGTTTAGATTGATAGGATAAACACTTTGGGTGCCTTTGGGTAGACAAGGTTTTGTTCTTGTATGTGTCTAAGTGTTCTTACCTTTAGCATTCTTCTAAAGCTCAATCCATTTTTTATGAGAGAACCTTGATATTGATAAGCCCTACTCTAAAAAGAGACCATCATTGTCTCTAAACCTTTTACTGCCAAGCCAAATGAGTTTAAGCATTGCATAGAATTGATTCATGTTCTTGATTAATGAATGTTAAAGGAAATGGTTGATTTGAATGCATGTGGATGTCTAAGGCTCAAATCAGTGAAGGTTGTGATATGCTTGTCTAAAGTCTTTAAGTATAGCTCATTCAACTTGCATCATAGTACTAGTAACTTGGACATTGATTCTAGATAGTCTATTTGCAAGCTTTAGGAGCTGAGATCCCACTTTCAAACCTCACCTACCTTCTTTTGTCTTGATTATTTGCTTGAGGGCAAGCAAAGACTAAGTTTGGGGGTGTTGATGTTCATATATTTTACCTTGTTTTCCCTTAGTTTATTCACAACTTTTGCATCTTTTGCTATCCATTTAGGCCATTATTGTGTAGCTTTAGGACTAATCATGCATTAGAGTATAGTTGCATTGCATTTGCATCTTTTCATGCATAAACAGGTGATTTTGGAGCTTAAGGAGCATGGAAGCAATGCTGAGGAGAAGTGAAGCAATCCTGAGGAGAAAACAAGAGAGTTAAGGCTGTAGAATCAAGGTCCGGAGTCCAACTCGACCGCACCACTCGACCACCACTCGACCGTGTGCTGAGGAGGACTCGACCGAGTGGAGAATGCACGAGAGAAGCCAGCTCGACCAGCCACTCGACCGAGCACTGGTCGAGTTGACCGAGCCGTTGACTACTTTGACTTTTTGTATTTTTAGGGCTTCCACCTCACCTCCTATATAAGGCCCTTGTACCTGCAGCCACCAAAGAGTCCAGCTTTTTAGAGAGTCTAAAACCTAGTTTTTACCTTTTTTAGATTTTATTCCTTTTGCACTTTCTTTTATTTTAGATTTTGTACTTGTTTAAGAAAGAAAGACTAGATTCTTGTATTTTGTTTGTTTCATAACTTTCAAAATATTAAGATTTCGAGTTTTATTTCTTCATCAATATTGTAGATCTCTGTTTCATCTTTCTAATGATGCAAGTTTCAATATTTTCTGGGTTTTTGACATATTTCACCATGTGTTCTTGTGAGTAGTTTGTTTAGGACCTTGAGGATGGGTTAGGCTGGGTTGATCTTGTGGTTTGTTTGATTTGGTCAAGCTTGATTGTTGTAGATCTCTTCTAGGCTAGATGATCTTAATGCTGATCCTATATCTGAGAAGGTAGGGTTTGATTTCAAGCATCTTAACATCACACCAATGTCTAAGGAGCATAGATAAGGCTAGATCTAGAGCTTACCATTAGGCTTGCTAAGAGATTAGAAGTCTTGTTTGGTTTGAGATGTATTGCTTAATGCCTGCTTGTGTAGATTCTTTTCTTTGTGAGAACAAGTCTAGAAATGCATAGGTTTGATTGTTTCTTGCCATGAGAGTGGATTAAACATGTCTTAGAATAGTATGTCTAGAGATCAGCTCAAAGTTTGCTTGAGATTTGTTGACCAAGTTAGATAACCACAATGATTAGCTCAGCCCATGAATCCCTCCTCAAGGCCTTCTTTGTTTATTGAAATCTTAGTCTAAATATCATTGCTTGCTTGTTGTTTGATTAGTTTTAGCATTGCTCTGTTTTTCTTGTGTTGCTCTGTTTTCACGTTTAAGTCTAGCTCGACCACGTACTCGACCTACACTCGGTCGAGTGCTGCTCGAGTTCATCCCCAGAACTTGTGTTTTTGATTTGTGATTGTCTTGTTTCATTCCTGTTTCATTTCCATTGCATTCACGTAGTTTCCTGTTCATTACTTGTCTTGCATTAGTTCATTAGCATAGTGTCTATCTCTGTTCTAGTTTCATTATAGCTTTAATTTGTCTGTTCTGTTTGCATTTAGTATCTTGTTCTAGTTGTTTTTACTTTCTGCATTTCATATCTCATTTTAGGATTGTTAGTGACAAACAATCTTTACAATTGGCTTGACTTAGACTCATATGCACATCTTAATTGTTCACAATCACTCAGATAGGATTGACACCTCTTATACTGCAACTGCATAAGGGGAATTGAAACACCCTGACTTCTATTCATTCCATACATCATCATTCCATACATCTTTCTTTCACCACACCACAAAGAAAGTCAGTTTCAGTCCATTTGTTTTATCTTGATTTTAAAATTGTCCTTGTTTGTTTTGAGTTTGTATTGCTTTGAGTTTGCTTTGCTCTCTTTCTTTAATCCATTTTGTTAATTAAGACTGTTACAAAAGAACCTATTCCTGTATTACTTTAGATTAAGCATTCATGTGTATTTGTAGTGTGTTGATCTTTGCAAACTGAGGTTCGATAATTTTAATTGATTGAAAAGTACTACATCACTGTCGGTCAATGCAGTTGACTCTTGCATCGGTCGATGCTGTCTTGGTGTCGGTCGATGCAACCTCAATCGGTGTCGGCCGATGCAGGGGTTTGGCATCGGTTGATGCAACCTTTTTAGGATGCGGCTTATGTATGTTTTACCTGGTTTCATTGTTTATTGTTGTTTGATGGTTAAAGTTATCTCAATTGCTTGTGTGTATAGCACAGTAGATGAAAGGATTACCTTACTAAGTGTTTATGACAATACTCATGCATCTTAATTTGTGTTTGCGGTGCAGGTAAAGGCAAAGTGTGATCGTGGAATCAAGGCGATGAATAGGAGGATGTTCTAGTGGCTCATTGATGTGATGTCTGGCTTCTGTTAGGTTGCTAGAGTTGAGTCATTAGAATGTTGCTAGGTTTCTGGTTTACTGGTTTATGACTCTGCTCAGTTGAAACTATTCTGTTATAGATTAATTAGTTATTTGTTTATTAGTTATTGGTTTAATGGTATTGTTTGGTTTATTAGTTATTTGAATGTGGTTAGGTGGTTAGTGAGTATGGGATCACTAGTTTAATACAAAAATTTAAAATATTGGTCGGTTCATTTCAGGGCGTGGTGAGGTTGTTATGGAGTTGTTTTCGTACTTTTAGGATCAGATTCGTTATTCTCAAAGTGAGTGCATGACCATGGCTTATTTGAGCATGAGACCACTGAGTTTTTATGTGTTTCCTGTGTAATTTGGTTGATTGATTCATTGTTGGTTGTGTTTTTCGTGTTTCTTGTAACTTGTTTTGGTTGTGGATGTATTCATGGTTGGTGATAAGAGGATTTTTACCCAGGGTATCAATTCTCTATGCAGGGTTAGTACAAAGGGTTATCAATCCAAATGGTTGTTATGCTAGCAGATAAGATATGATCAGAGACAAGCAAGTCAAGCCAAGCAATAATTGGGGTTTAATCTAACAATCCTAAAATAAGTAAAGGGAAATAAAAAGGCAAGAACCGCACGACCTAAGCACTCGATGCAAGCATTCGAGTACAGGATCGGGTGGAATGATCGGATCAAGAAGTCAAGGATGAACAGATCGAAGGTATACACGAAGCTAGTGATCGAGTACCAGTTCGGGTAAGAGGTCGAGCTACAGAATAAAGTTAAACAATCAAGATAAGAAAGCTCCTAAGGATGGGGTAATTGACTCATAAGTGTTCCTGACCAATTTGGGATGTCCTACATGCCTCAAGCAATTACTCCCTAGACAATGAATCTCTTAAATCTTGCTAAAACACTCTCGTGATAGAAACAATCAACGTTGGTCACTCCCCTATCCAACTCTTGTTGGAGAAACATGACCAAGCAGGCATTACAAACCGATTCATTATTGTCAATAAACTCCTTACACACCTAATCTCTTAGGCTAAGTGAGTAAATCTCTAGCATTGATTGATTCAATCATTTCAACAACATCTCTCGATGGCAAAACACCCTAGATCTAATCTCAACCTCTCGGTCTGAAAATAGCATTAAGAACACCAATCTAGAAAGGAACTTATATGAAATAAACATTCAAGCTAAGACATCCTAACCAATCAAGGACACCTATTTGTCTATCCCATCCTTAGAAACTTTATTTCACTACTCAGATCTCATGGTAGAAAGCATAAAAACACAAGTGAATGAAAATTGCATTGTATTAAAAATAGGATAAGAGTAGTAGAGTACAGAATCGAAATCTAAAAAGAATAGCAAAAGAAACAAAAACGAATCCTAACAAAGTGGAAAAAGTGTTTGAATCGCTCAGTCTCTCTCTCAGAAGCTCTCGCTCTCTATTTTGAGTTTCTGCGGCGTGCTAAGGCGAGAGGAAGAAGAGGGGTTTTATATATGGAAACCTTTTAACCTAGCTGCGAAGTCCTGCCCGAGGGTCTGCTCGAGGCGGTGCTCGAGGATATGGTCGGGTAGTTCCTCGGGTTGTTCTTCCTGCTCTTATATCCTCCTTGCTCGAGTTGAGGCTCGGACTGTTCTTCCTGCTCAATAGCTCATTCGGGTATATGCTCGGATTTAACCTTGTTTTCCCCCATTTTAGGCTCTAAAACACCTGTTTTCGTCCAAAATGCAAGAATGCAGCACCCTAAATGGCCTAAATGCAAATTCCTACAGTTAATGACCTAAAAATGCTAAGGTTAGGGTATATATGATGCAAAATATGGACAGAAAAGGGTGTCTAAAACATGGAAATTAGAGAGTTATCACACCCCCAAACTTAAATCCAACTAGTCCTCTAGCAAGGAAGTAGGAGGATGAGGTTTAAAAATGGGGACTCATAACCTTTTTGTGCTAAGCAAAGGATTCAAGCTATAGTCCTTAAAGATAGTTTAACGGTGCTAAGATCAATCAACATACTTACAAATATTTTTCCTTGCTTATTGCCATGCATCGATCTAGTTCATCCTCCAACTATCAGTAAAGACTTGCAATTCCAAATAACATCTCTTTCACATTCGTTTAGGTGTTTGGCGAATTCTTGCAAATTGGAAGTGAATCAAGCTCAATCGGTTTCAAGGGTAAGGCTTTTTTGGTAGGCAGGTTTCAAACAATATCTTTGGGTGGCTTACTCTCAAAAGAAGGAATGCTAGACAGTTGTGAAAACTATATATCTAAGATTGAGAACAATTAGGGCATACAAAGCTTAACTCTTGATAATCTACCCTTTAGTCATTCACTTTCTTTTTTATATATATCAAACACCCTAGAGTAAAACTGCCCACAACCTTGATTTTAACTCTCTTTTTTTTTATAATCCCTAAGGTTTTAACTTTAAACATCTAGCTCTCTTTAAAAAATATATATATATTTTTCTTACTTTGCTAAACTCCAATTTTTTTTTGTTTTCTCTTTTTTTTTTCTAGGAGACTAGCAAGATCTTTCTCCTTTTTTTTTTACTTAGAGACTTAAAGCTAATTAAACTCAACCTTAGGGACTCTCTTCTTTAGTTTCTATTTTATTGCTCAACCCAACCCCAAATAAACATGCTAACCACCTATCTTTCAAAATTGCTTCTATTAGCTAGTCTAAATGATTCTAAACTTAGCTAAAACAAGAGCTAGTTCCTTGTCGTTCTCAATACTCTCAAGGTTTCACAACCTATAGCACAATGAAAAGGCCTCACTCAACAATTCACAACAAGGCTTGAAAGAAAGGTTTGGGTTCAAGGGTAGGGAAAAACAATTCGGTTTAAACGAAAAGGTTTGCTAAATTGGAGTATTAACCCGATTTTAGAGTTACCATGAGCAAGCATTCAAATTCCATAAGCAAGATAATTTAAGTTCAGGTTAAGTCCAATAATATAGAGATGATGCAATGTTCAAGCAAGTTTCACACAAGTGGAGGAAGCTTTCAACAGACTCAAGGTTTTAAACAAAGATTTTTCATTTTTTTCCAAAGATTGATCTAGCAACAATGAACTGTGATTAAAGGCTATAGCTTCAATCCTAAGATTGGACTTTAAACAAGGTGGTTTTAATCATTGTCCCCTAAAATGCATATGCAAGAATCCTATAAAGAGCAATCTAGACTCAGTCCTAATATGTAAATGCAACTACATGAACACTCTTTTTTATATATTTTTAAAAAATTTCAAATGTTTTTGGATTTTTTATGCAAATAGATGCAGACCCAAATGAATAAAACTAGTATGCAAAAATTTGAAATAATAAAATAAGAAAATAAAATACAATGTTAAATACATTCTCAGACCCTCCCCCAAACTTAAATTACACAGTCCCTTGTGTAAATAAAAGTCTGAAAAAGAAATCTGAGAATCACACATAGAAAATGAAACAAAATGCAATGGTATAGAAAATGGTTTGGATGAAAGTGGTACCTCATGGGGTAGTGAAGAAGGAGGTTGTGGCAGCCTCCATGCTTGCCAATGTGTACCCAGGATCATCACCGGCTTTAGCAGGCGCCGGGATTCGCTCATCAGAGAATTCGGTTATGTGCACGGACGATTTGCTCGGATCAGCATCCAAGGGGTTGATCGAGTAACGCATCTCGTAGCTCGAAAATATTGAGGAGAGGAAAGAATTAAAAACATAAGTTATATTTACAACTCTGTCGTTGGGATTTCCTCCCAAGTGAGCTTGGCTATAGTCGCTAAGCTTGACTTTCAACACTCATCAGACTGGAGCAGGGTCGGTGAGATACAGAGATGACCCCGCCTCTGTGCTCTCATTTTCCATGTATTTCTTCACTCTCTGCCCGTTTACAGTAAACTCAGTCCCATCCTTCCCGAGCAAAGTCACTGCTCCATAAGGCATAACTTCTTTAATTGAGAAGGGTCATGACCATCTCGACTTGAGTTTCCCGGGGAACAGTCGAAGCCTTGAGTTAAATAAAAGGAATTTGTCTCCAGCTCTCAAATCCTTGTGTTGGATCTTTTTGTCAGGAAAGGCTTTAGTTCGTTCCTTGTTAATCTTTGAATTATCATAAGCCTCTAACCTTATTTCATCAAGTTCGTGGAGATCCATCGCTCTCCTTTCTTGAGCAGTTTTTATGTCTAGATTCAGGAGTTTAGTTGCCCAGATTGCCTTATACTCTACCTCAACCGGAAGGTGACAATTTTTTCCATAAAGAAGCTGGAAGGGCGTTCGCACAATTGGTGTTTTGTAAGCTGTCCTGTAAGCCCATAACGCATCATCTAACTTGAATGACCAATCCTTTTTTGTGATTCCCACGATTCTGGCTAATATCGCCTTGAACTGTTTATTACTTACTTCCACTTGTCCACTGGTTTGTGGGTAAGCTGTCGCAACTTTATGCTTGACCCCGTGCTTCCGTAACAGTCCATCGAAAACTCTGTTAATGAAGTGGGTCCCTCCGTCACTGATCACTACTCTAGGGATTCCAAATCTTGGGAAAATGATGCTTTTGAACATCTTTACTACGACCTTGTGATCATTTGTCGGGCTGGTTATTGCTTCGACCCATTTTGAGACCTAGTCGACGACCACCAGGATGTACATGTTTCCATTCGAGGGTGGGTTGAAAGGTCCCATGAAATCTATTCCCCAAACATCGAAAACTTCGACTTCTAAGATTGACTGTTGAGGCATTTCGTTTCTCCTACCGATGTTACCCATTTTCAGGCATGGGTCACACCTTGTTATGAAGAGTTGAGCGTCTTTGAACATGGTTGGCCACCAAAGACCAGCTTGAAGGATCTTTTGGACGGTTTTGAAAGTAGCAAAATGACCCCCATAGGCGGACCCATGATAGTGCTCAAGTACTCCTCGAACTTCTTCCTCTGCTATACATCGTCTAAATAGGCCATTTGTCCCTTTTTGTATAAATAAGGTTCATCCCAGTAATAACTATTGACGTCTTTAAAGAATTTCTTCTTTCTATGGGCATCATATTCCTTAGGAATTTATCCGCACACCACGTAGTTCACGAAATCTGAGTACCAAGGTAGCTTAACTGACTCGATCGACCCGGTTGACTCGGGGGTCGAGTAAGCTATCGTGTGTCCCATCGTGTGGCTCATTTCCTCCAGGAAGTCGATGTGCATCAGTCTCTCTTCGAGTATTGAGTCATCTATTGGAAGTGGATCCTCAATTCTCATTCTAGACAAATGGTCTGCTACCCCATTTTCAATTCCTTTCTTGTCTAGAATCTCTATGTCAAAATTCTTGCAGAAGAAGGATCCATCTGAGAAGCCTAGGTTTGGTGTCTTTTTTTGAGTAAATGTGCCTTAGGGCTGTATGATCCGTGTAAACAATTACTTTTGATCCGACCAAGTAACTCCGGAATTTCTCAAACGCAAAAACCACAGCAAGGAGCTCCTTTTCAGTTGTCGCATACCTCGTCTGGGCATCGTCCATGGTTCAGCTGGCGTAGTAGATCACATGGAGCTTTTTATCTATCCTTTGGCCTAGCACTGCACCTATAGCGTAATCTGATGCGTCACACATAATCTCAAAAGGATGATCCCAATTAGGTGCCTGAACTATCGGTGCATTCACCAAAGCTTCCTTTATCTTGTTGAAGGCATCTACACAGTCTTTGTCGACATTAAATTCTGCTTCTTTGCAGAGGAGCCACGTTAATGGTCGCACAATCTTAGAGAAGTCTTTATAAATTGCCTGTAGAACCATGCGTGACCTAGGAAGCTTCTGACGTCCTTCACAGATTTAGGAGGTTGCAGTTGAACCATCACTTCAATCTTAGCTTTGTCAACCTCTATCCTCTTTTCTAAGATCTTGTGGCCTAGGACTATCCCCTCCTGAACCATAAAGTGGCACTCTTCCCAGTTTAACACTAGGTTGGTCTCTTCACACCTTTTGAGCACCTTGCAGAGGTTTGAAAGATAGGATGAGAAAGAGGCTCCATATACTGAAAAGTCGTACATGAAAACCTCCACCATCTCTTCTATTAAATCCTAAAAGTTGGACGTCATACATCTTTGAAAAGTTGCAGGAGCGTTGCACAAACCGAAGGGCATCCTTTTATAGGCAAAAGTACCATAAGGGCAGGTAAATGTCGTTTTCTCCTGGTCGGCAAGGTGTATAGGGATTTCGAAAAATCCACTATACCCGTCAAGGAAACAGTAGTAGGGGTGGTTAGCGAGCCTTTCCATCATCTGGTCTATGAAAGGCAGAGGAAAGTGATCTTTCCTAGAGGCCGCATTAAGCTTCCTATAGTCAATACATATTCGATGACCTGTTATTGTCCTTGTGGGAATAAGCTCATCTTTTTTTTTCACAACAGTGATTCCACCTTTCTTCGGAACACAGTGCACCGGGGACACCCAAGTACTATTAGAGATGAGGTAGATAACTCCAGCGTCGAGCAACTTCAGAATTTCCTTTTTTACCACTTCTTTCAGATTCGGATTTAGCATACGCTGAGGTTCTAAACTAGAATATGATTCATCCTCTAGGTTTATCCTATGGGTGCGGAGATCAGAAGATATACCCTTGATGTCATCTAGAGTGTAGCCTATTGCTGCTCCTCTATAATTTCTTAATTGAGTGCAATGCAATTTCAGCTCTTTTTCTGGCAAGCTAGAATTGACGATAATTGGATAGGTTGAATTAGGTCCCAAGAAAGCGTACCTTAGCCCGGACGGAAGAGGTTTGAGTTCTACTTTAGGCGCGTTTGACTCGGACCAATCATCATTGGTTTGGAATTGCGACTCGAAGTGGTGCTCGATCATCCTGCTCGACGGAATGGTCGTGTTAGTGATCGGGTTTGTGGTAGGGTGGTCTGGTGTTAAGAAACTGCATGACATGATGCAGGAGGTGACAACTGACTTGTTTAAGCTTCGTTTGTCGAGCATCATTCTCTCCTCCTCAGCCTCCCTCAGGTCCTCACTTAATTCCGGCTTGATGACTGCTCTATAGGTGTCAAGCAATTCCTTATAGAGTTATGTTTCTTGGTGTATGAATCCCTCCTCACTATCTTTTGTTAGCGCTGTCTGTAGGCAATCCCCGATTGTTACCTCCTCAAACGCCTCCTCGCGTAATTTCTCTAATTCCTCTATCCAGAAGGTTTGCCCTGCGATTGTGGGCTTTTCATAGTTTCCCGAATATTAAACTGTATAGTAAGGTCTTCCCCGAGTTTAAGATCTATCTTGTCGTTCCTTACATCTATCATTGCTCCTGCGGTGGCTAAGAATGGTCTTCCTAGGATCACTGGATCCTTTGGTTCTACATCCATTTCCAAGACCACGAAGTCGGTTGGTACATCTACTGATCCTACCTAGACTGGCAAGTCTTTCAATACTCCACTCAGAGACCTTGTAGTTCTATCTACCAGGACTAGTTGGATGTCGGTGGGCTTGAATTTCTCAAATCCAAGGCGTTTGGCTACAATTAGAGGCATTAAGCTGACTGATGCCCCCAAGTCACAGAGACAACTTCCGAACGTCAAAGGTCCGATCGAGCAAGGTAATGTGAATGATCCCGGGTCGCTCAGTTTCTTAGGTGCAGTAGTCCTCTGGATGATAGCACTACTCTCGTGATTGAGTATGACCATTCCTTGAACTTGTTTGATTCGTTCCATCACCGCATCTTTCAGGAATTTCTGGTAAGGGGGTATCAGGGTGAAGGCGTCCATTAGAGGCATGCGCAACTCGAGTTCCTTCATCTGTTTTTCGAACAATACCTTGTATTTCTCAAGAAGTTCTTTGCGAAACCGTCTAGGAAATGGCAACGGTGGCTTGTAAGGTGGAGGGATGAATCGTCTCTCTTTCTGTTTCTCCCCACCTGGTTTGTTGGTTGGTGGTGGGCTTACCGGATTATCCACTCGATCGTTTATCGAGGTGGTATGATCGGGTAGAGGGTCAGGTAGTTCTGCGGAATGGTTTGGTGGTTGAGCAGAAGTTGGTGGCTCCTCCCCATCTAAGTCATTGCTGTCCTATGTAACGGTTGGTGGTGCCTCAGGAGTTGGTAGGTGGCGTCCACTCCGGAGGGCTATTGCGAGCGTAGACCCCCGGCTTTTTGAAGTTGAAGCCAAGTTATCTGTAAGCGTTTGAATGCGAGAGCTCAAAGCATTGAACCTCATATGCAGTTTTTGGTAGTTGGCGGATAAGCGATAGGCGAGATCATCGAATCGCGCATTTCTGTGTATAGCATCGGACTTTTTAGTGGATAGGACTTGTTGCATCATTGATATCAGGTCGAGAGACGAGGAAGCTAATTGCAGATTGTGTGATGAATTTATGTTAGACGGCTGGGTTGGTGGGTCTAGTGGTTTAGCAATAGGTAGGCAACGGTTCATACCGTGTGCAGTGGTTGGATGGATAGCCTGGTGATTGAGGATGTAGTTTCTGTGCCTTGTGTTGTAACCTCCTTGATTGTTGATGTATTTCACATCCTCTGGCTGAGTACTCTCCCCATCTTGTTGCTGAAACTGTTCTTCCTCTGAGATGGAATGGACATGTTGCTGCTGGTTGAGGAGTTTGTCCAATTTGTCATTGAGTGCTTTCATATCTCTCTTGTATTTGGCATAATCCTCTCCAGAAGATCGTATGGTGCGATCATACTCCTTATTGTAGTGCCCATCAGATTGAGCTAAGTTCTCCACTAAGTCCCAACCTTCATCAACATCCTTGTTGAGAAAATTACCATTACTAGCGGTGTCTAGCAACATCCTTATCTTAGGGACTACACCTCGGTAAAGTGTACTTAGCAACGAAGCATTGCTGAATCAATGATGCGGGCATCTGCTTGTGTATCCCTTGAAACGTTCCTAAGCTTCATTGAACGTCTCGTTGCTCTTCTAAACAAAGCTGGAAATGTCATTTCTCAGCCTTGCAGTTCTGGAGTTGGAGATGAATTTGGTGAGGAGCGCCTTTTTGCATGCTTCCCAAGTTGTGATGGACTCTTTGGGTAGGGATTTCTCCCAAATATGTGCTTTGTCAACCAAAGAAAATGGGAAAAGCCGGAGCTTGAATCCATCTTCACTAACTCCATTGATCTTGGTTACGCCACAGAGCCTATCAAACTCATCTAGATGATCCAATGGGTCCTCCATTGGCAGTCCATGAAACTTGTTGCTCTGTATCATTTGGATGAGACTACTCTTGATCTCAAAGTTATTGTTTTGAACATCATTTGGCACAATGTCATGTCTTTGAGTGTGAGTAGATGGAGCACCTCCTACTCCTATGTTGGTCCTCTCTTGAGGAGCCGGTGGACCAATCTGATTATTCATGACTTCCTCAATTATTGTTGGTTGCGGTTGTGGTACTTATTGTTGACGGAGTAACCTTGATCTATTGATGTTGTCGATGAAAGGACTCAAGTGTTTGCTACCCTTGGATCGTGTTTGCATGAACTATTAGTTAACCGAGTGAGTACACAAAGGTCTGCTCGATCCAGGTGATCGAGTGACGGGTCGGGTGGGTAGTCGGGTTGTAACTGAAATGCAAAACAAAGAAACACGAAAGTAAACAAGTCAGTTCCAAACCAATGTATAGATAAGAACTTGATCTAGAAAGTGCCGAAATCTTAAATGTAGCAAATAAAATTCAACCAAATGGCAACGGCGCCAAATTGATAAGAGGATTTTCACCCAGGGTATCAATTCCCTATGTAGTTGTAGTACAAAGGGTTATCAATCCAAATGGTTGTTATGCTAGCAGATAAGATATGATCAGAAACAAGCAAGTCAACCAAGCAATAATTAGGGTTTAATCTAACAATCCTAAAATAAGTAAAGGGAAATAAAAAGGCAAGAACCGCACGACCTAAGCACTCGATGCAAGCATTCGAGTACAAGATCGGGTGGAGTGATCAGATCAAGAAGTCAAGGATGAACAGCTTGAAGGTATACACGAAGCTGATGATCAAGTACCAGTTCGGGTAAGAGGTCGAGTTATAGAATAATCAAGATAAGAAAGATCCTAAGGATGGGGTAATTGACTCATAAGTGTTCCTGACCAATTTGGGATGTCCTACATGCCTCAAGCAATTACTCCCTAGACAATGAATCTCTTAAATCTTGCTAAAACACTCTCGGGATAGAAACAATCAACCTTGGTCACTCCCCTACCCAACTCTCGTTGGAGAAACATGACCAAGCAAGCATTACAAACCGATTCATTATTGTCAATAAACTCCTTACACATCTAATCTTTTAGGCTAAGTGAGTAAATCTCTAGCATTGATTGATTCAAGCATTTCAACAACATCTCTCGATGGCAAAACACCCTAGATCTAGTCTCAACCTCTCGGTCTGAAAATAGCATTAAGAACACCAATCTAGAAAGGAACTTATATGAAATAAACATTCAAGCTAAGACATCCTAACCGATCAAGGACACCTATTTGACTATCTTATCCTTAGAAACTTTATTTCACTACTCAGATCTCATGGTAGAAAGCATAAAAACACAAATGAATGAAAATTACATTGTATTAAAACTAGGATAAAAGTAGTAGAGTACATAATCGAAATCTAAAAAGAATAGCAAAAGAAACAAAAATGAATCCTAACAAAGTGGAAAAAGTGTTTGAATCGCTCAGTCTCTCTCTCAGAAGCTCTCGCTCTCTGTTCTGAGTGTCTGCAGCGTGCTAGGGTGAGAGGAAGAAGAGGGGGGTCTATATATGGAAACCCTTTTAACCTAGCTGCCTAGTCCTGCCCGAGGGTCTGCTCGAGGCGGTGCTCGAGGATATGGTCGGGTAGTTCCTCGGGTTGTTCTTCCTGCTCTTATATCCTCCTTGCTCAGGTTGAGGCTCGGACTGTTCTTCATGCTCAATAGCTTCTTCGGGTATATGCTCGGATTTAACCTTGTTTTCCCCCATTTTAGGCTCTAAAGCACCTGTTTTCGTCCAAAATGCACAAAAGCAAGAATGCAGCACCCTAAATGGCCTAAATGCAAATTCCTACAGTTAATGACCTAAAAATGCTAAGGTTAAGATATATATAATGCAAAATATGGACAAAAAGGTTTCTAAAACATGTAAATTAGAGAGTTATAAGTTGCATTGTGGTTTGGAGAACGAATCTTGTTGATGATGGCATTCGGGAATTTATGCTAGGGCAGCTACATCGATCAATGCCAAGAGGGCATCGATCAACGCAGTCGCGAGGATTTGCGAGTAGCCAGTGCGCTGAAAGGAGTGCAATGGTCATAGCAGCTAAGGATTTGGAGGATTGCATCAATCGTTGCAATGACTGCTTCGATCGATGCAGTGGAGTTGCATCGATGGATGCAAGGTGTGCATCGGTCGATGAAAGGGATCTTGCATCGGTCAACACTAGACGTGTGTCCGTCGACATTGGTTCTCAACCAACCAACAACAGCTAGACCACAACCAACTTATTTGTGATGGTTGTTTGTATTTGGAGTTCTTATTACCTGTGTGTATAGCCCAGTAGATGAGAGAATTGCCTCACTAAGTATTTCTAGTAATACTTACGCCTCTCTTTTGTGTTGTGACATAGGTAAAGGCAAAGTGTGATCGTGCAATTAGGACAATGAAGAGGAGGATATTTTGGAGGCTTGATTTATTGTGGTCTAGCTGTAGTTAGATTGCTAAATTTGAGTCGTTAGAACATTGTAGGAAGGTGGTGATTGCTTCTTGACTTTGTTGGTTTTTGGATTGTTAGAGTTTGGATTGGATTATCTATTATTGGAGTTATTTATTAGATTATTTGTGTTGTTTATGTTATCCGATGTTGTTTAATGATGCTAGGTTGTTAGTGGGTATGAGACCATTAGAGATTTAGAATATATCTATATATATATATATATATAATGGAATGGGTTTCAGCGATGCTTCGCGGGACTGAATCGATCGATGCAAAGAGTGCATCGGTCGACATAGCTAGGGATTTGTTGGAGACGCGAGGTTGCATCGGTCGATGCAGGGAGTGCATCATTCGATGCAGGGAGAGCATCAGTCGATGCAGGGAGTGCATCATTCGATGCAGGGAGAGCATCAGTCGATGCAGGGAGTGCATCAGTCGATGTAGGGAGTGCATTAGTCGATGAAGGGAATGCATTAGTCGATGCAGGTAGGGATTTAGAAATTGCATCGGTCAACGGAAGTGCGCAAAGTCGACGCGTGTGTTTAGATTGTTTGGTTTGCTTGCTTTTGTGCATTGTTTGTGTTTTTCTATTTGTTTGTAGATGGGAGAATCGTCTCACGGAGTATTTATTATAATACTCACGCATCTCAATTATTGTTTGTGGTTCAGGTAAAGGCAAAGTGTGATAGTGGATGCAAGGCGATGAAGAGGAAAATGGTCTAGAGGCTCGATTGAGTATGGTCTACCCTTTATTAGGTTGCTAAAGTTGGGTCATTAAAACATTGTTAGAATGCTGGTTATTTGCTTATTGATAGTGTTGGTTTATGAATTGTTAGACCTTGATACTTGATTATTCATTATTGGAGTTATTTATTGGAGTATTGGTATTGTTTATGTTATTTTATTCTTTAAAGTGCAAAATCTTTTTTTTGTTTAAATTAAAAATCGTTGAAAAACTATTTCCTATTTAATTAATTTTACAACAACAAAACATTTTTCCAAATTTATTCAATTACATATTACCTAATTAATGTTCAAATACGTAATTAGGTGAGAAGATATTCCTTTTTAATATTTCTTTTGACTGAATCAAGAGGATTAAATTACAGATTTGTTTCCTATTCATCTTTCATCAAAATTCTAGCTTTTAACGTATGTTTATGTTACTATATATATAACTGTAATACCCGAACTCGGTACTCGGAGCTGGTCAACGGGTTGACTCATTGGCCCGACCCAAAACGCTCTTTAAATGCAAAACCACCAGTTAACAATGCAAAATAAACATTTTACTTAACCAACCTGCAAAAGAGAGAGGGATGAGCAATTGATAATTACTCAGTGAGGGAAAGCCTTAGGGCTCCCGAAGTCTCCACACCCAAATACGCTTAGACAATCACAAAGTCTAGACCTAAGATAAACAGCAATCATTGTATCCTAAATCCTGTGACACACAAACATACGCACACAGCACACAAATGAGACTATGTACGTCCCATGATACCACGTGTCAAGACACGCCAAACCGTGTATTCCTGGATTCCTCATGCTTTTACACTTCTTCCTGCACCTTTTCACTTGCATATCTGGATTCCTCGTGCTTCTCGAACTTCTTCCACGCACAACAACGCGTTGGCTCGTCAGCCAATCTTGATCTATCTGCATTCTGCGCCCGTAGACCACCACACAACTACAAGGATCTCTCCTTGCATGGCTCTCTGCAGCTCACCGCATCTACATGCCCTTGGCACCTACCTCCTCACACACAAGCACTTATTTTACCACAACAAAACATGCATTCAGGACATCATCAATCAACACGCATAAAATATCCATTTTAGTTCAATATATAATTCTAAGATACTAATTCTCTTTCTTATACTTTATAAATATATATATATATATACTTATAAATATTAATATACTCAACAAACAAATACGTTACTCACAATATATGCAACCCGTAGGTATACTCAGCTTAGCCCTAAACTAAGCAACTATCCAAACACATTTGAATATGTAGAAGACACAAACTAGTCCTCCCCTTAGCCACACAAATCAACCTCGGTTTAGCATTTGCAACAACAAATCTCGCTTTGACAAGAATCTCGGTCTGCAATGGTTTAGACCAGTCAAATATTATTTCCCAATAATATACAAAATCAATATCCATGATTTAATCCATTGAACCAATCTAAACCAATGTCTCCAAATAAATTGATTTAGATATCCTTCCAATTAATTTAATTAGACTTGATTTAATAGTTAAACTAAACCAATTCTAATAATGAAAGAATTACTCAGATGTACTCCAAAGTTGGTTTATTCCTCATATTTAACAATTTTCTATCTAAAAGTTTTCTAAAAATTGCTCAAATGTTTAGTGCCTAGGGTGTAATTACAATTTACTCCTTGGGTTTAGTTTTTCGATTTTGATTAAAAAATAAAAAAAATTACACATCAGCAAATTAAAATACACATCATTTTCCCTTTTCCACGTCACTAGACAGGTTTTTTAGACAGTTTCTTCTTGTTTATATCAAAAGAGAGAGAAACTGAACAGTTTTCACTGTTCATAAACCGTAAAAAAAAAACTCTCTCTCTCGTCGTCTCTCGTCTCTCGTTGCCGAATCCTAGTTCCACCGGTGATACTCTGTCTTATTAACTCTCTTGCCGTCATTTCTCTGTCCTCGCTCGCTCTCTCTTTCTTCGTCGTCACTCACTCTTTCTTCATCGTCGATCTCTCTCTCTTCGTCGTGTTCGTTTTCGTCTATAGATGTCTTCGTTTACGAGTTCCGGTATGTGTCGAACCTTTATTTTCGAGTTTTCCGGCTTAATGTGGGTTTTTATCGATGGCTTACGACTGATTGATTGCCGCCGTCGTTAATTTACATATGACGTCTGATTTATTAGATCTATTCGATTCGATGGCTGATTTACTGTATGCTTTACGACTGATTTATGAGTTTGTTTTATTTTTCAGCTGAGTTATGTTAGACTTTACGGCTGAGGTTTGTATTGGTGACTGAGTTATTTTATGCTTTACGGCTGAGTTATGTATATGTGGCTGAGTTATTTTATGCTTTGTGTCTGAGTTTGTATGTTATGGCTGATTTGTTTTATGCTTTACTGCTGAATTATATTTATCAGATGGCTAAGGTTATTTCTGAAGAACAAGCAAGGGATTACCCCCCCCCCAAACTTTACTCAGATTTCCCTGAGATTAGAGATTGAATAGGAGAGGATACGTGGAAGAAAACCAAGGATATACCTGTTGGAGTAATGTCTAAGCTAGTTGATAGTGAATTCGTGTGGTCTAGTAAGATTGTACATGTCCTACTATGTAACCAGTTAAGGATACATAAGAAGGAGCTTTCTTTTCTCGTCGGTGGTCAACCTATCAGGTTTGACTTGAATGAATTTGCTCATATGACGGGGTTAAACATAGACCCAATGTCTACAGAAAAGTTTGAACCTGAAGAGGACTACAAAGCGTTCTTCAGACTTTTGAATGTGCCTAGTGGGGAAGGTCCAACGTTAGATGAACTCAGGGAAGGATTAAAAGTGTGTCGGGGATGGTTGCCTAATCCCCGTAGATGGTTGGGGCTGTTTTTTTCTTCAAGCCATTGGACTTTATGCCTTGCATCATAACTATAGAATACCATTTGAAAGTGTGAAAAGAGTTTTTGATGATGAAGCCATGAAGACTTATCCGTGGGGTCAGTCATTATTTGAAGCTCTTGTTGATTCTATAAAGATGTTGAGGCGTATGGGAAAGTCATACACCCTTAGTGATTTTACACCCGTGTTACAGGCTTGGGCATCTGAGTCAGTCAAATGCTTTGGAGAACGATTTGGGAATGTAAAAACTGAAAATCGTGGCATACCGTTGCTTCAATGGTTTGGAAATCATACACATTCAACGATGGAATCAGTAATTACTGAAGAGGTCAAAGTGCTTGGTGACGTAAGGTTTATTAGTGGTTGAGTGATTGTTTATTAGTGGCTGAGTTATTATTTAGTAATGGTTGCTTTATGATTTAGTAATGGCTGAGTTATGATTTAGTAATGGCTGAGTTATAGTTTTTGATGGCTGAGTTATTATTTAGTAATGATTTAGTAATGATTTAGTAATGGCTGAGTTATGATTTTGTGATGGCTGAGGTATGATTTAGTAATGGCGGAGTTATTTTTTGTGATGGCTGAGTTATGATTTTTTGATGACTGAGTTATGATTTAGTAATGGCTGAGTTATGATTTAGTGATGGTTGAGTTAAAACATACTGATGGGTTTCATAATCTCTTATGTTACAGCTGCGTGTGAGTAAACTAGTTATGAAGGATGATTTAAGCGAGCTATTTCATACTTGATCGAATGATCCAAGACATACATGAGGATAAGTTTGTTAAAGGTTTTTGGGATGTTAAGGGGAGTGATAAGAAGAAAAAGCTAAAAGCTAAAGCAGTTGTTGAGTCTGAATCTCCTCCCGCAAAGAAGCTAAAATTCTAGAAGGTGGAAGTTTCCAACAATCAGGGTGGTGAATCTGGTGAAGGAGCTGCACAGAAGAGGAAGAAGAAGAAGAAAGGAATAAAGGTAAGTGATATGGTGTATTGTGAGTTTATATTTTATATAACCTTTCGTTAGCTTGTTTACGACGGTTTGTGTATTTGTTTCAGTATGCTAGTGAGGAGGAAGATGCTGGGGAAGATGTGTCGGTTAGTACTCTCGTTGAGTTGGTGTCGAATTTAAACTCAATGTTTGACACCGTTGATACAAACATTGCAAATATATCTGTGAATCTGGAGAAGAAGATTGGAGATAGAATAGAATTGAGGATGGATGAAAGGTTTGGCCTAAGGATGACCGGCGTTGAAAAAAGGCTTGGATCTTTTGAGAGGGAACTCAAACAGATAAAAGAGCACGTGCTTTCCATGGGTGTTGGGCAAACTGGCCAAAACACGACTGATGCGTTTTCAAATTTCAAAATAAAGGACCTGGTACCACCGGGCCTTTTGGCAAAACTAAAGACAACACAAGGTCCACCAGAAGTTCCACCCAAAACGCATCATAACTACTCTTTCACCAGTCCTCTGGTAATGTCTGATTAATGTTAATTTTATGGCTGATTTACCAAAATGTTTAGGTTGAGTTATCATTATCTTAATTGTCTTCGCTATGTTATACAGGTAAAGAAATCTGGTAATGACAGTGGTTTGGCTGGGGTCAGTAAGAATCTGAATACTGAGTTTGATAAAGATGATCCTCTTGATTTCATTGAGAAGTCTCCAGCTGTTACGAAACCAACTGCTACGAAACCACGGCCTTACACGAGGAAAAATGCAAAAGAAATAGAGGCAAAGAAGGCGAAAGAGTTGGTGGCAAAGAAGGCAAAAGCTGATGAGGTTGTGGATAATCAGCAAAAGAAAAGAGGTAGAAAGTCTACTAATCCTACTGAGCCTACTAATCCTACTACTAAGCCTACTGCCGTGAGGCCGTTGCAATTTTTGAACCTGAAGAAAAAGTTGAAGAAAAGGCCGAAGCTGATGCAGACGCTGGTTCTGACGCTGCTGACAGTAGTGTATGTGAGATGATAGAACAGTTTATGACTGAAAACGAATACTTTGAACCTGAATTAGAGGAAGATGAGGAGGAAAAGATTAGGCTTGATAGAATTAAAGTTATAAGGATGGAGAGTGTTAAGCTGTCACCGGATGGAAGTGCATTGAATCCACAACAAGATCATCCAGCAAGGATTTTTCCTTATATTGGAGACAACGGACTAACGTGCATGAGGAAAAACTATGTACCTGGAGGTGGAATATATGATCCTCTGGCACCGGTTGATCCGGCCAAGTTGCAAAAACTTATGGAGTACCTAAAGACAGTCGAGTATGACCCTTTAGAGCCTTTTGTTTTTAACAAGTTAATCACAGCTTGTTACAATTATATTAACCTGTGTTTATTTGTTTGTTAGGAATCAACCATTAGGCAAGGCAACAGTCAAAATTGAATTCTATAGGATTTTCATCACCGAAAAGAACTGGCCAGTGAAGGACACCGAATTTGGGTGGCTGTCTGATGAAGTAAGTTTAACTTGATGTCTGAGTTATTATTGTTTACGGCTGAGTTATGAAACACAAAGGCTTAGTTATTGTTGTCGTTGTCTCAGTTATAATACATAATGGCTAAGTTGTTGTTTACTATTCAGTGTTATTTTTTACAGCACATGGGCGCGTTTATGAGACTTCTCAGGATTAGGTACAAACGAGATCCCTACCCATTCCACAACAAACGCATTGTGTTTATAGACCCATGGTTCACCAGTATGATGGTTCATGACTATGCACAGTTCACGATAAAACCCAAAATGTTTAAATTCAAGGGAATTAGTTACGAAGAGTTTGTTAGTGGTTTGATTCCACAAGATCAACCGACTAATATGAAGTGGATAGAAGATGTGGATGACCTGTATATTACTCCACAAACTGGAGGCGATCACTGGGTGGCGCTGCACGTGGAACTCATCAGGGGGCATATTGATTGCTATGATAGCATCGTGGGACAAGTAACCAAAGAAAGTCAGACTAGAATATTGAATGCTTATAGGGCGTTTACGAGGATGATTCCAGCAATAATGAACGATCTAGTTCCTCACAAATATCGTACACCTAGTTCAGTCAGTTTACCTTCATGAGGAGGCGTGTCTCCAAGGTTCCTCAAAACGTACAGGTTGGTGATTGTGGCGTGTACGCGTTAAAGTTTGTAGAATGTCTAGCGCTTGGTTTGTCTTTCGATGGAATATGTGATCAAAATATCCAGGCTATACGTGTTAAAATGGCAGCAAATATCTACGATGAGGCACCTGATTTTAAGAATCAGTTTGAATAATGCATTATGTCCTTTGTTTTGTTTCTTTTGGTATGAATTGTACTTGGATATGTATAACATTTGGATTTCTTTTGGTAGGAATTGTACTTGGATATGTATAACATTTGGATTTCTTTTGGTAGGAATTGTACTTGGATAAGAAAGTCCTTTGTTTTGTCTATTTTCAAAGTTATGGCTGATTTACAGTTAAGTTACGGCTGAGTTATATACTTCACACGGCTGAGTTACGAATTACGGTTGAGTTATGTACTTAAACGGCTGAGTTATGGTGGTACGGCTGAGTTATGAGATATGAAATTGTACTATTCGTTCTTTCCTTGGTATTTCGTTCTGTCAGGTTCCTAATAAATTATCCAATTACAACGTCTCTCGATATTACAAAAAGTGATTTAGTGCTTTAGTAATTAATTATGTGCCTGCTCAGATCCGCACGCATAATATATTCATAAAGTCAGCTTGTCTCATAATATGTTATTCAAAATAATTGAAATATTTGAATTCAAATTTCGAATAAAAGAAATAAAAAAATTTCCAACAATTGACTAAATGGCTGAGTTATGATATATTTGTAAATTTAAATTATTATAACTCAAAATTTAAATTTATCATGGAAATATGAATATTAATATTATTATAACCAATAAAAAGTAATAATTATAGACAAAGAGTGATTTTTAAACATTCTGATCAGAATATGTAAAACATTCTAAACATGACATTTAGGGGTTAGGGTTAGGGTTAGGGTTTGAGTAACATTATGGGTTTTGGTTCTAATGTGTTTCGTTTAAGGTGGTAATTTGGATATACTATTATGATAACCATTTGAATATTTTAAAAATCTTTTGAAATTACTTTCCGGTTATATACGGTGATGGGTCGGGTAGATGAATATATAATCATAAATAACCCAAAATATATTGTACTTAAGTAGATTAACCGAAAGAAATCAAAAATAAACGAAAATAACCAAAAATAATACCAAAGTGGGAAAATTTATTTTTTCGGTTCGGTTCGGTTCGGTTTGGTCGATTATTTAATCATTCTAAATTGAGGGTTGGCTGAGTTGCATTAATTACGGCTGAGTTATGATAAAGAAATGGCTGAGTTAGAAAATAGATTGATAAAACACTACTACATAGAGAGTTCATACCAATTCCAAAAAAAAAAAAAAGGATCTTGAATAAGCTCACATATACTTGTTGATAACTCTCTAATTTACATGTTTTTAGCATCCTTTTTGTCCATATTTTGCATTGTTCATACCTCTAACTTAGCATTTTTAGGTCATTTACTGTAGGAACTCACTTTTAGAGCATTTAGGGTGTTGTATTTCTGCATTTACATATTTTGAATGAAAACAGGTGCTAAAGAGCCAAAAATGGAGAAAAACAAGGACAACTCGAGCATGTACCCGAAGGAGCCATCGAGCTGCAAGAACAAGTCTGAACCCCAACATGATCGAGGAGGATCCAAGAGCGCATGAAGAGCAACCCAAAGATCCACCCGAGGAGTAACCCGACTTCACCCTCGTGTACCCCATCGAGTAGATCATCGGGCAGGTCTAGGAAGCTAGGTCAAATGGGTTTCCATATATAAACCCCCTCTTCCCCTAGCTTGCAAAGGAGCACGCCGCAGACCCTCAAACCAGAGAGCGAGAGCTCCTGTGAGAGAACTGAGCGACTCAACATTTTTCTTCTTGTTTTGCATTTTTGTTTTGTAGTTTTCTTAGATTTCTATCCTTTACTTTCTCTACTCTACTCTATCTTTTAATACAATGTCATTTTCTTTCATTTTGATTGCCTTGTTATTCGCTTCTATGTCCAAGTAGTGTAGTAAAATTTCTAGGGATGGGATAGATGATTTTGTGTTCTTGATCGGTTAGGATGCTTTAGTTGATTGTAAATGATTGATAGATTGCCTTCTAGATTGGTGCTCTTAATGTTGTCAACAGACCGAAAGGTTGAGATTAGATCTAGGGCGTTTACAAATGCTACAGGCCGAAAGGAGTATATAAAATGCTTGATTTAGCCAATGCTAGAGGTTTACTTAACTCTGAGTAACAAAATTAGATGAGTTTAAGTCTACTAATAATAATGAATCGTTCTTAATGCCTGCTTGTTCATATTGCTAGTGCGACAGTGTGGTAATGTGTTCAAGGTTGATTGTTGCTAGTGCGAAAGTGTGGTGACAAGGTCTTAGAGGTTCATTGTCTAGGAAATAATTGCTTGAGGCATGTAAGGCATCCGTACTGGTCTAGAACACTTAGTATTCGATTACCCCAATCCTTAGGAACTTTCGTATTTTATTTATTTGCATTTCTTTCACTTGCTCGACTACTTACCCGATCATGTACACGATAACCTGTATCGAGTAATACCTCGAGCTGTTCATATCTTACTTGCATACTCGATCACCCCACTCGATCATGTACTCGATTGCTTGCATCGAGTGCTTAGGTCGTGTGGTTTACTTGTTTATTTTAGGAATCGTTAGAACCAAAACCCTAATTGCTTGGCTTGACTTGCATTGTTCTGATCATATCCTTCCTGCTAGCAATACACAACCATTTGGATTGATAACCCTTTGTACTACAACTGCATAGGGGATTGATACCCTGGGTGAAAACCTGTCTATCA
>NC_025695.1:36043398-36062265 GCF_000633955.1 Camelina sativa
AATAATGAATCGTTCTTAATGCCTGCTTGTTCATATTGCTAGTGCGACAGTGTGGTAATGTGTTCAAGGTTGATTGTTGCTAGTGCGAAAGTGTGGTGACAAGGTCTTAGAGGTTCATTGTCTAGGAAATAATTGCTTGAGGCATGTAAGGCATCCGTACTGGTCTAGAACACTTAGTATTCGATTACCCCAATCCTTAGGAACTTTCGTATTTTATTTATTTGCATTTCTTTCACTTGCTCGACTACTTACCCGATCATGTACACGATAACCTGTATCGAGTAATACCTCGAGCTGTTCATATCTTACTTGCATACTCGATCACCCCACTCGATCATGTACTCGATTGCTTGCATCGAGTGCTTAGGTCGTGTGGTTTACTTGTTTATTTTAGGAATCGTTAGAACCAAAACCCTAATTGCTTGGCTTGACTTGCATTGTTCTGATCATATCCTTCCTGCTAGCAATACACAACCATTTGGATTGATAACCCTTTGTACTACAACTGCATAGGGGATTGATACCCTGGGTGAAAACCTGTCTATCACTTGTTCAAGCTCTCAAACTTCTTCTCTAGCCCGTCATATTTCTTTTCCATATTGACGATCATTTCTTCTTGAGTTTCAATGCGCTTCTTGGCTGCATCCAAGTCCTGCTACATCTCATTCTTCTCCTCCTGAATATTGGCAAACTCTTCGCGCAATGCATCAGTCCACCACCTCTCGAACCGCAGCCTTGATTGGGACCCTTAAAAGTAGTACATAACTCATATTACATTATATAAAAAAATCAAGAAGCAGAACACAAAAATAAGAGTACAAAAATCTTTACATCTATGATTTCATACGGACAACTCAAATAAAGTTCTCCTTTCATGCTAGGATCATTAGAAGTGGCAACGAGAACCACCGCACCACAATTACACCCAACTAGAACGCCCTTGTTGCGCCTCCGGATTTCGTCGTACCTCATTTTCATCTTTATTTCCTTACGATTAAACTCCTACATTACCACAAACACAATATTAAGATAATGCATTGAGATTTCAGATGGTCCAGAGATCTACCTTAGTTAGTGCTTCAGAAGCAGTTTTCTTATCAGCCTTGGAGTTGCCGCCGTAGATATCTCTCTGCGCCATCATCTTGAATCGATTACTAAAGCACTAAATCACTACACTCCCATCATTTATACTAAAAAAATAAATTGAACGACGTCGTTTAACAGTAATATACGTGACGGTTGAGTTATGTACTTTGCACGACTGAGTTAGGATAGTATACTAAATTAACAATGATGTTACGACTGAGTTATGCAACAACCATATTAATGGTGTTACGGCTGAGTTATGCAATGGCCATATTAATTTATTATATACCTCCTCGAGAATACAAAAAGTGTTGTTGGGGAAACACAAACAATAATTATGTTTCTTGTTTACATCCACACACGTAATACATATATATTTTTAACGATTTATTTTTAAAAAGGAATTCAACTTTGAATTCGAATTTTTGAAATTTAGTAATAAAAAAATTTCCAAACAATTGACTAGATGGCTGAGTTATTGACATGGTGATGGCTGAGTTATGAGATAATTATAAATTAAAATTATTATAACTCAAAATTTAAATTTAGAATGGAAATATGAATATTAATTTTATTATAACCAATAAAAAGTAATAATTATAGACAAAGAGAGATTTTAAAACATTCTGATCAGAATATGTAAAACATTCAAAACCTGACATTTAGGGGTTAGGGTTAAGGTTTGAGGTGTAGGGTTTTAATTTAACTGTTTGGTTTTTGGTTCTAATGCGTTTGGTTTAAGGTTGTAATTTGGATATACTAATATATTAACCATTTGAATTTTTGGAAATTATTTTCCGGTTATGGGTCGGTTAGATGAATTTATAACCATAAATAACCCAAATTATATTGTATTTAGGTAGATTACCCTAATATAACCGAAAGGAAGCCAATTATAACCAAAATTAACCAAAAAAAACAAATACAAATATACCAAAAGGGGGAAAAATTAGTTTTTCGGTTCGGTTTGGTCGATTATTTAGTCTTCTAATTGGAGGGTTGGCTGAGTTATCGTTTACGGTCTTCTCAATAATATGAAAACGCATTGTAATTCTTTTTCTTCTTGGTATTTCGTTTTGTCAACGTCTCTCGATATTACAAAAAGTGTTGTTGGGGATACGCGAACAATCACTAATTATGTGCCTGCTCAAATCCACACACAGAATAAATTCATAAAGTCACCTTTTTCACAATATATAATTCAAAATAATTATAAAATTTGAATACAAATTTCGAATAAAAGAAATAAAAATAATAAAATAATTATAACTCAAAATTTAAATTTAGAATGGAAATATGAATATTACTATTATTATTTTTTCGGTTCGGTTCGGTTTGGTCGGTTATTTACTCATTCTAATTTAAGGGATGGCTGAGTTATTATCAATCATGGCTAAGTTATGAAAACAATTATACTAAAGTCATGGCTGAGTTATCTTACATTATGTCTGAGTTGTTGTGCAATATGCTTGAGTTATAACTCCGTAATGGCCGAGATATCGTAATAACGGCTGATTTATATTAATATGAAGTTAAAAAAAAAAAGTTTATAGTTCATATTAGAAGATGACACAACAGTACAATGGAAATCACTTTTTAAAACCGACGTCATCTGGGCCAAATTCTTCAAACATATCGCCCAAATCATTCCAAACTATGCTAGTCAGCATCTCGGGCTTATCGCCACCACTCGCCCATATCCTCTTGAGCGCACGCATCTGGGCTCTGAATAATGTTCTAGTCACCAAATTAAACTGCGTCTAGACCGTTAAAGTATGCTTTGGATCTCACGTGTATTTACGCTACAATTAAAGGAAAGAAATAATAAGAGTATAGAATAATATTAATATGGTGGTTTTTTTTAGTGATCTTACCGCGAGGAGGAGAAACCATCGTCTCTTAAAATGGAAGGGAATCAATCGGTACGTCGGCCACGCATGGTGCCAATTGTGTTGACGTATTCCTCCAATCGCGATAGAGATAATCTGTAGGAACTTGAACCAAGTAACAGTGGTTTTGTCAACATAGATACCCCCACCAGAGTTTAGAACCGGAATATTCTCCCGATCAGTAGCGCAAATGATCGCTTCGACATCTCTAAAAAACTATCCATCGATGTGAGGAACAACTTCCATATCGATAGGAAGGTGTAACATATAGACAGATATGTGATTTAGGAGAATATAAAGAGAACAATAGAAACGAATAATCAGATGGAAGAGAGTAAGACCTATAAATTAGGAGAATATAAAGGAAAAACAATAAGAAAACAAAAGGTCGCGTCTATTATTAGGTTAACGTATGGTTTTCCGCCAAAATATTATTTGACGGATGAGTTATATTATATACGGAAAAAAAGAAAGATCTCGTCGATTCATGTGACGGTTGAGTTATAGTGAGACATGGCTGAGTTATCACAAGAAACAATCTGAAAGTAAATGGCTGATTTATATGACTTGACGGCTGAGTTATATTATTTACGGGAAAAGGAAAGGTCTCGTCGATTCATGTGACGGCTGAGTTATAGTGAGTCATGGCTGAGTTATCACAAGAAACAATCTGAAAGTAAATGGCTGATTTATATAATTTGACGGCTGAGTTATATTATTTACGGGAAAACGAAAGGTCTCATCGATTCATGTGACGGCTTAGTTATAGTGAGTCATGGCTGAGTTATTACACAAATAAAACAAATCTCCCTTACAACAATACTACATCCGACAAGTTTTCACATTGTGCCCAACTTGTTTACATCGCGAACATGCGTGTTGCATCCTAGGGCGTTTATTTCCAATGGCAACTTCCAAAGATGATTTAATCCTAATCTTCTTGGGCCTTCCTTCCTGGTTCACAACAATCGGAGGCAAGCACAGTTGATTATCCACAACTTCAGGAACATGGACTGATGAATCTGGAGGCATGATTGAATCAGCTCATCCGTTAACCAAAAAGACACTCCTAAATTTTGGATCGCACAGGGATATACGAGACACATCCATATGCTCTGCAGCTGCGATTGCATGGATGCATGGTATTTTCTCGTGGTCAAAACGATGGCATGTGAATTTTTTTAGATCCAAATTTACAACATGCAAAGATGTTCCATATGTCACTTGCACACGTACAGCATCAATCGTTTGTACATCCATAAGTCTTGCTGCGGTGACACGAGTCTAGTAGGGAGTAGAACAAAAAATACGTTTTAGGCTGAGTTATGAAAACAATTAAGGTTATGGCTGAGATATGAAAACAATTAAGATTATGGCTGAGATATGAAAACTATTATGGCTGAGATATGAAAACAATTATGGCTAAGTTATGAAAACAATTATAGCTGAGTTATCAACATTAACGACTGACTTATGTAAACTTACCTGTAACAGTTTCTCAACACCTCGAGTGAGCATTGTTAGCTGCGATTTCGCATCCTCTCTCCGTTCAGAAAACCATCTGGTCATCATATTCCGTATCGATTCTAGCAGTCGAACTATGGGAAGACTACTAGCATTTGATAGTGCTTTGTTCATTGATTATGCAATATTCGTTGTCATTAAAATTGTACCTTTCACCCGGGAAATGAACACGCGCCCACATTCGGACACCAGCTCTTTGGAGGTATCTATGTAGTTCNTTGAATCAGCTCATCCGTTAACCAAAAAGACACTCCTAAATTTTGGATCGCACAGGGATATACGAGACACATCCATATGCTCTGCAGCTGCGATTGCATGGATGCATGGTATTTTCTCGTGGTCAAAACGATGGCATGTGAATTTTTTTAGATCCAAATTTACAACATGCAAAGATGTTCCATATGTCACTTGCACACGTACAGCATCAATCGTTTGTACATCCATAAGTCTTGCTGCGGTGACACGAGTCTAGTAGGGAGTAGAACAAAAAATACGTTTTAGGCTGAGTTATGAAAACAATTAAGGTTATGGCTGAGATATGAAAACAATTAAGATTATGGCTGAGATATGAAAACTATTATGGCTGAGATATGAAAACAATTATGGCTAAGTTATGAAAACAATTATAGCTGAGTTATCAACATTAACGACTGACTTATGTAAACTTACCTGTAACAGTTTCTCAACACCTCGAGTGAGCATTGTTAGCTGCGATTTCGCATCCTCTCTCCGTTCAGAAAACCATCTGGTCATCATATTCCGTATCGATTCTAGCAGTCGAACTATGGGAAGACTACTAGCATTTGATAGTGCTTTGTTCATTGATTATGCAATATTCGTTGTCATTAAAATTGTACCTTTCACCCGGGAAATGAACACGCGCCCACATTCGGACACCAGCTCTTTGGAGGTATCTATGTAGTTCAGGATGAAGTGCTTCAATCTCATTGAAAGCCTCATTAAAATCAGACAGCCTAAAACACCTTGCCGCTTTTTTCACCAGAGGGAACAAATGTTTTCCTTTGAACTTCACCAAAATGTTCTTATACAAATGGTAAGTGCAAATTCCACGGGAAGCCAACGGATACACTTCACCAATCGCTTTCCCTATTGACTTATGTCTATCAGAGATTATCGCAAGATCCTTTTCGTCAGGAATGGCAACTTTGAGTTGTGTAAAAAACCAACGCCAAGACTCATCATTTTCAGTGTCAACAATAGCGAAAGCTATTGGGAAAATTGGAAAGTTACCATCCTGAGCTAGGGCTGTTAGAAGCGTCCCTTTGTAACTACCATGGAGAAACGTTCCGTCGACAACAACAACTTTGCGCATGAAAGCAAACCCAGAAATACTCACACCGAAAGCAATAAAAACATATTTGGATCTTCCTTCATCATCTAATTGAAGACGCGTGACAGTACCCGGATTTTCCCTTCTTAACATGTATAAGTAAGAAGGCAATTCGCTAAAACTGCCCTCAGGAGTTCCCTGATCGATCTGCCTTGCATACAGCAGCGTCCAATATGCCTTCCAATAACCCATCTGTTGACACCAACAAATAAATAAATCAGCCATAATATATAGATAACTCAGCCAGTACATTCATATAAGTCAGCCGTAAAGAATCAATAAACCAGCCGTAATATGTAAATAACTCAGCCAATACATTCATAGAAGTCAGCCGTAAAGAATCAATAAATCAGCTGTAATGTGTAAATAACTCAGCCTATAAGTCAGCCGTAAAGAATCAATATGTAAATAACTCAGTCAAGACATTCATATAAGTCAGCCAGTTTGTATTAATAATCCAGCCATAACGTAATTATATGTCAGCCATTATTATCAATAAATCAGTCGAAACATAGTAATTACCTTTATACTAAATTGCTTATTGAAAATTATTCCGATACTTTTAGGTTTAACTTCCGGACCAAGATCACCAAGAAAGTCCCTGTAAAGACCTGCCAATACATCAGTTGTTGCTTGTTGGGATCTACTAGAACGTTCCGTCACAGAACATGTGTGTTCCGAATCGTATACACGAACATGAAAATCCGGGTCATCCACTTGTGTAGATGCACGATCTCTCCAAAGACATCCTTCAATCCAGCACTGCACAACCACCATTCTCGGATTTGATACTGGTATATTAAAATCAAATCCATCCCTAATTCTCGAACTCGTCTTTGCTCCTGTATCGTTGTCCTACAGCAATTTTTAGCGTTGACAACAGCAACCTAAAAGCCTCCGGCTTCATCGTCGATCCGGCAAAGTTATCATCTTTATGAGCTCTCTTCTTAGGAGGCAGAGTCGGTGAGTCTTCCTCTTTATTCTGAGGCTCGCCCAATACAGAAAGGTTATAATCATCAGATGAAGCACCATCAGAGTCATCGAAAACATCAAATCGGCTTGAATATTACTATAATCATAACAAGTGCCTTCAAATCCCCCACCATCCACTTCGTATGTAGATTCTACTTTTGAGTCAGAACTGCTTGGCCGTTTCATCCTTCCTCTAGCTCGACTAGTTTCTGTAGACTCTTTCGCCGAAAAACTCCACACAGAGACGTAGCTGATCGATTTTCCATAGCCCCAAAAAACATTTCAGTTGTCGATCATTGGAGACATAAACTGGTGGAGTATCATGCGCCATATGTTTCAGTGCCTTGTTCGAGAACATGTAGCTCAGCTTTAGCTCATGGCTAAACGCATCCAATCCGTAGTCTTCAAGAACAAACTCCACAAGCTTGTCATGTGTTATGCCTGCATCTATCTGCACAACTATACACCCTCTATGGTCGGTGTTAAATACATATATGTGTTTCTTTACCCAATTACCGGAAACAACTAGTACTGGAACTGGATCTATAAAAGAAAATGAAGAAAATGAAGAAAATGAGTGTAACTAAGAAGTAAGGAGAAAAACAATAAGAAAAAGAAGCTGAAGAACAAGTAGAAGAAGAAGGTGAAGAAAAAGGTGAAGAAGACGGTGAAGAAGAAAGTAAGGACCATGTAAATAGTTCACTTTTTAACCGGTTGAAGAACAAGAGTCAAAGGAACGACGTTTCGTATTTCCGAAGAAGATGATGACATGGAATGCTGACATGGATGATGCGACCGAAGTGGCAAGTAAGCCACCAAATAAATTGTAACTCAACCCCTAATTAAATCAGCTATCAAGCAAATTATAACTCATTCACAACATGAATAACATTACAGTAATTAAAAATAAAAAAAATAGCTGCCAAAATCAGCCGCTTAATCAACTGAAAATATGTAACTCAGCCATATCGTTTAATAAGTCAGCCGTACCTGAATGATATTCTAGTAATTAATCTTTTGCTACTAAGTTAGCCGTAAAATGGCTGAGTTTTACGATAAGTCAGCTTATCACGGCTGAGTTATACTCTCTCCGTTTCAAAATATAAGATGTTTTGGGTGAAAGCATGCAGATTAATAAAAGACCACTTTAAAAAAGTTTAACCAATCATAAACAAGACTGCATAATAGAAAATACTAAATTAATCTAAAAGTAGAATAGAAACTTGAAAACATCTTATATTATGAAACAAAAAAACTTCTCTAAAACATCCTATATTATGAAACGGAGGGAGTAGTTTTTAACCATAACTCAGCTAGATTTCACTAACTCAGCCCTAACGCTTGGTTGAGTTATGTTTAAAGTTAGCTGTTCGCTATTACTCAAATGTTTTTTTTCTATAAATCAGCTGCAACATACCATAACTCAGCCATCATTACCTCTGTAGCGCGTTACGGCTGAGTTTTTTAATACATGTCAGCGATTTCTGACGTAGCGTCTGACGTAGCAATGACATTTTTGTAATTACGTTTTTTCCGGTAACATAAACCAATGGCAAGCTGGGCATTTTGAAATAAAACCCGAAATATCCTAGTAATAAATATAAGATTTGTTGATTATGATAATATTACCTAGCTAATTTGGAGTACATGTGACTAAATCTCCCTCTAATAATTTATTTACACCATGCAAGGACGTAATAATACCCAACACCACAAATCAGTTCATGTAACCACGTTTTTCTTCCGGTTCAATAACCCTAACTCCCCACAAAGCCACAACCATATACTGAGTTTAATCGATAAACAAGTTCAAACCCTAACAAACGACACCAACGTTTAATACCCGTGACCACAAACACCACAAACCAATTCCTTCTTTCATAATAATTAAGTGTCGGTTCTGGGAATTAAACTACACTTAGGATCTCTTGGTTAGGCTGGTTTAATTGTCGGTTCACTAATCAACAAAACAACACGACACAAACACGAGACTACGGCTTCACTGTTACCTTTCTCGGCGGACCTGTTCGGTGGCTCCATGAGACGGTTCAGCCCACGGTGGTTACGTCTTCATGACTCAACAATTAAACAACAACAAAGCAACAATCCATCAAGATAATATCAGAAACTTATCCCGCAAGTTACAAAATAAATCTAGGGTTTCTTTACCCTTATCAATCTCAACGACGGCTATGGCTGCTCCGGTGACAGCAGCTGACATCCCCGGTGATACACGGTGGGTGACTGACCAACAGTGGTGACCGGTGGTGTCCGAAGATGGTGAACGGCTGACGTTGTTTAACAACGCATCTCCTCCATGTCACGCCCACATCGCCTCCCCATTGCGTCCTTTACTAACAACGACACCAACACGACTTTAGCATTCCGAGGCTCAAAACTCAAGCTGCTGGTCTGATTTTAGGGTTCACAATCACAACTCTCCTCTCTTGCCAACATGAAGACGGCGATATATGTGCACACACACTACAAAAAAAGTGCATGTTGCATCAGTTAATTTGTGTCAAATAAATAAATGATTTTAGTTTGAATTTCTTTTTTATGAATGATACAAATAATAAAATTTAACATCGATTCAAATAACTGATACCATAGTAATTTGATTTACATCAATTTAGTATAATTGATATAAAATTATATTAATTTGCATCACTTTAAAAATATTGATACAAAATATAAATTTACATCACTTAAGCAATCGACATAATTTTAATTTATATTAACATTAATTAAAAAATTGATACAAATTTACATCAATAAAAAGTGATGCTAATTATATGATTTTTCATCAATTATCAAATCAAAACCGATATAAATATTTACTTGTTTTATATTGATTAGATGAAACTGATGTTATTTACTTTTAATTTGTATTTATTTAAAGAAATTTGACACTAATAAAAACAACATGCGTCATCATTAACAAATAAAATGTATATATATTTGATTTATTAGTTTTTAATCAATTTCAGATTTTTTTAAAACTCTATTTATATATCTAGTTACTTTTAAAAAAATTACAAAATATAATATATAATATATATATAATAATCTCTTTCAACCCTAAGGGGTAAGTTCATTTTTTAAAATTAAAAATAAATAATAATAAACAATTAATTACAACTGTAAATATTTATGATTTTTGTTATAAATTGTTTAAGATTTCTAAACAAACTCAATTTTACATATAATTTTTTTTATATCTCACGTATATCAGTATATCCTCAATTTCCATTTTGGAAAAGATGAAAAAATATTTTTTAATGAGTAATAATTTTTAAAAATATTTTACCACATAATATAATAATTAATGGCATATTCCTTTTATACAAAAAAAAAAACACTTAAATCATTCCCCTTTTACAGGAATCTTCAATATTTTCTTCTTCAACCTCACGTTCACTTACTTCCTAACTGTTATTTCTTTCTTTTCCATAAATCTACATATGATAGTTTTTTATTTTTCTTGATAGTTTTTTACCTTCTTAAATTCTTCAATAAATCTACATATGTTGCAGCTTTGGTTCCTCTTATCTCAAAGGTTGTGATTACACTCATTCTCATATTTTGCTTTGTTATGAATTTTTGTTTGTTTAAATCATGATTTTGGAAACGGTGAGGAGATCAATATGTATGTAGTCCTGCGTACATATGGTTTGGGGAAAGGTACTGTAAAGTTATTCTTATATTTTCAAATAATTATTCTTACAGATCTAAAAGTTTTTCAAGAGATATAATCCTTCTATTTTAATTTAAATTTTTGTAGAATAGAGATATTTTCAAGCACCATAATAGTGGCAGAGTACAGAAAAAAAGTTTTCAAATTGAAGATCCACTACGATGGAAATGAAGTGGCATGGAACAAAAGCAAGATATGTCTCATAAACGCTGAAAGACCCATTGCATTATCATGGAGATATTTTCAAGCACCATGATGTATTTTTTATTTTTTATTTTTTTTTCTATAAAGGGTTGATGATCATGTATAAGATCACTATTCTTTGAATCAGATTTAATTTACTAATGGTGGTTTTGTTAAAGATTTTAATATATTTTATTGAGATTTTAATAAAATACTTTAAACTGTTTTTGCTATAAAAAAATAATATTTACAAAAAAAAAAATCAAATAAATTAGTAATACGGAAATTACAAATAAATATATTGTAAACAATATAATTATTGAAAATCAATATAAAATGAATACTGGCATTAATTTTAACATCACTCCTCACAATTGATACAAAAATTTAAAATCAATTATAATAATTGTTACAAATAGTAATATCACTTATATTAATTGATACAAATTTAACAACATTTATAATAAATGATTCAAAACTTAACATCCTTTTTTTACAAGTCACTACAAGAAAACATGGAATTTCCGACTGTAAGTTGCGACTTAAAACACAGTCGCTAAATTTAGCGACTAAATTGTGATTATTTTGCTACTGAATGGCTACTAAAATAAAATAGTCGCCTAGTAGACGCTAATTCGGGACTGATGCATAATGTCGTAGTGTAGTCGCCAATTTGCGACTAATTTCGAGACCAATTTGATAGTCGCTAAAAATTGTGACTAAAGAGCTATTATTTTAGCGACTGCATTATTTAATTTGGGTTTTAACAAAATTTGGATCATAAAAAAACGGCGAAAGCCCAATTCTTATTCGTTTTCTTCCCCGAACAAACCCTAATCCCTCATTTTTCAATTATTTCTTCTTCTTCGAGATGAAACGGCGAATTATTTCTGACGACACGTCAAACCCCTAGATCTAAGTTTCTCTCAATCGAGAAACCTCCTTGTATCAATAACAACTTCTTGGTTCCGGTGCGGTGCTTTTGGGAGGGTTTACATGGGAATGAACCTCGATTATGGCGAGCTTCTTGCAATTAAACAAGTGGGTTTTCAAATTTTTAGTTGTAATTTTATGATCTGTTCTGCTTATTCGCCATTGTTTTTGGGATTTAGATTTTAATCGCTCCTAGCAGTGCTTCAAAAGAGAAGACTCAGGTGAGAGTTACGGCAAAATTTTCCTCTTTTTTTTTTTTGTTTAAAATTTGTTCCCAATTTTGGTAACAGTTTGTGTTTCCCTAAGTGGTTGAGGAACTATTTTTTTTGGGTCTTTCATAGGATCATATCCGAGAGCTTGAGGAAGAAGTACAACTTCTTAAGAATCTTTCACATCCAAACATTGTTGTGAGTAGGCGAATCCATTTAGTTCTTTTTATTTACAATTGATTCTCTCGTTTATCTTGTTTACTTACAATCCATTTAGTTCTCACTATTTATCTTGTTTTTGTTTGTAGATATACTTGGTTACTGTAAGAGAGAGTGATTCCTTGAATATTTTGATAGAATTTGTTCCTGATGGATCAATATCTTTTTGTTGGAAAAGTTTGGATCTTTTCCTGAGCCTGTAAGTTTCTCATTATACCTGAACTTTGCTAAGTTCTTGTGTTTGAGCATCACAGGTGATGAATGTTGCGTTTGAACTTTTCTGAATAGGTAATAATAATGTACACTAAGCAAATTTTGCTTGGTTTGGAGTATCTTCGCAAGAATGGGATCATGCATAGAGATATTAAGGTACTTTCCTCTTTCCAGTTCAACATGTGAATGTGTCTGTGGTTGATAAAAATTCCACTATAATTCTTGTCAGATTCTCCTAGGGGGCAAATATTTTGGTCGATAACAAAGGGTGCATCAGACTCGCAGATTTTGGTGCTTCCAAGAAAGTTGGATGGCTCCTGAGTTCATTCTTCAGACTGGTCATAGCTTGTAAGTATTTCTAGAATACCCTACTAGTCATCAGTTTCTCCCCATTTCCTACTTTCTCTTATCTTATAACTCTTTTTAAGATGATCGATTATACATGTTCTGGGTTGGGGAAGAGGGTTCTCATTTCCTACTTTCTGCTGATATATGGAGTGTTGGGTGCACTGTGATTGAGATGGCTACGGGGAAGCCTCCCTTGAGCGAGCAGTATCAACAGCAGGTAAACAGATTCATTGGGTGAAGATACATTTCAATATTGTTGATGCATATGAAACTGCCTTTTATTTTAGAAACCTAAGAAGAACTAAGAATTTTTGCTTCCAGTTTGCCGTTGCCTTCATATTGGTAGAACAAAAGCTCATCCTCCAATTCCAGAAGACCTCTCACCAGAGGCTAAATACTTTCTATTGAAATGCTTGCACAAGTAAGTTTTAAGTTTTTTTTCCCAGTGTGTTTTTGTCTTTTATATAGAGATAGCTCCTGTACATGTACCTGTACAGACCGATTTCTATTTCTATTTCAACAGAGCATATATATTTGTTGTCTTATTGATAAGATAAATTATATTTGCAGAGAACCAAGCTTGAGACTCTCTGCCTCTGAATTGCTTCACTATCCCTCCTTCCCTCATGACCTTAAAAACTTTTGTAATATTTGCGACTTGTACTGTTGGAATGGTTGTTTGGATGTTTTCTGGAACTTATGTTGGATGTATGTTGAAACTTATGTTTTTGTTTAATTTCATGTTTGTTATGTTTTAGTTATAGTTTTTATAATCAGTTTCGCTATTACAAAATCAAATAATTCATTTTTACCAGAATTGTTTAAAAAAAACATGATAATTAAACAGTCGTAAAACAGTCACCGAAACGTACAAAAATCAGTAACCAAAACAGTCGCAAATGAGTAACCAGATCAGTCGCTAAAGCGTTGCAATTCAGTCGCAACTTTAGCGACTGTTTAGCGAGGGAAGAACGACCAAAATTATCAGTCGCTAATTAGTAGCTCCGTGTCGACTTTTTAGCGACTGATTATTTTAGCGACGCTCTGTTTATCGACTACGTATGTCAATCGTCAATCAGTCGTTACTAAGTAGTTTGCAACTCTATAGTGACTGTTTTTGTAGTCGGTAATTCCATGTTTTCTTGTAGTGAGTAATACATATTAACATCTATAACAATAATTGATGCAAATATTTTTGAAACTGATGCAAAATATTTGTATCACCAAATCATAAATCACTTATACAAATGATGTAAAACTTATTTGCATCAATTATACATGATGCAAATATATAAAAAAAAGTGATGTAATACCACTTTTTTTTGTAGTGACACTCACACCATAAACCCTTTGTCGTTCTTGTTCTTTTGAAAATAATTGTGTGTCTGTGGGCTGCAATTTTCAAATTAGCCCACATCTGAATTTGGGGATGTTACAATAACCCTGCTAAGTAGTAGAATAAATCGTATAAAAGATTAAGAGACTATAATAATGGCTATCACCAAGAAATACTTTGTCGCATTTGTTCTCACCATCCTCTTTGTCATGTCTTTCGTTCATTGCTCTGATAACACTTCTGGTATTGCTTTATTATTAATCAACCACCTTATTATTATGAAAAATTTATCCTTTTTTTTATGAATTTATATATTGATATAATGATCATTATTGTTTATAGGCGATGGAATAAATCAAGATTGGAAAAATTGTTTCGGCCCAGATCCATGTAAGCAAGGAGGGACCCAAGGATGCATGGTGTTTTGTAGAAAAATAAGTTTTACATTATATGGTGAATGTGCTCATAATCCTGATCAATGTTGTTGTGTGTCCAAGACGAAATAATCTTCTTCTTTTTTTTTAGCTAAGAAGACACGAAATCATCTAATAAAATCTTTGATATTTTCCTAAAGTAACATAACTAGTTT
Source organism: Camelina sativa (assembly GCF_000633955.1). Classification (NCBI taxonomy): domain Eukaryota; kingdom Viridiplantae; phylum Streptophyta; class Magnoliopsida; order Brassicales; family Brassicaceae; genus Camelina; species Camelina sativa. The sequence continues at coordinate 36,057,948 of NC_025695.1, forward strand.
TCAACAATTTTGAATTTCTAATCAAAAGATCCAGTCATCCAAGAGTGAAATGAATAAACCATCATTGAGTTGGTTCGATTTAGCTCTTTCGCATTTTTTAAGTGAAGGAATTGTAACGTCTAATCACTTTTTCCCTCAATTTGGATGAAACATGAACGTTGCAAAGTTCAATACCATGGAGAATATTTTGAGTTTTCTTATAAAAATCTCCAAAATTTGGTCTAAAAAATTATCAGAAAATGTAGTATTTTGTGACTCTAAAAAGGTCAGCACTAAGAATATAACAAAAGCACTCATCACAAAATGAGCTATAATGGCTGAATTTATAAAACATAGAAAACCACTTGGTGTACAGTGAACTTAGCAACTAGAATTCAATCGGGATTACATCGCAACATTTTCATTTTTCTGAATAATTCTACTATTTATTAGTTTTTTTTACCATTTACAATATTAGAACAATTGCGAATTATAGCTGGACTAAACTTACTTTTAGCTTTAATTCTTAAATAAATGAAAACAATATTTATATTAAGTAATAACATGCATTATCCGAATCTAGTTTTCTAAGATTTAATTATAAATTTGAAATAGATTTTGCTGTAACTAATGATTTTACCTTGTAATTATTGGTAAAGAATTACAGATATGGTATAAAAAGCTTCTTCTTTCGTTATTATATACTTAGGATTTTGAACCCACGCTAAGCGTCGATTTATTTAATATATTTTAGTGAAAATTATATTTGATTAATGACAGTTATGAAATATTATTTTATAGAAAGGTAAAATTTTTATTTTATATACACAATTTTTTAAAAGAAATATAAAAATCAGTTGTGCTAAAAAACCTAATCTGAACAAAAGAATCATGGATATAATTGGACATCCAGGCAAGGCGGATCAAACCGGTGACCTTGCATTTCCTAAACCGTTTTTTGACCACCAACAAACGGAACATTTTTAGAATCATCAATTAATCTCGTTTTCTTAAATTTAATTGACTGCCACCATCTATGTATTCATGTTTTTTTTCATTATTTTCTTACTCTTAATATTCTTTCTTGTCATTTTCATTGTCAAAATTTTCATGATAATTGTCATTTTTACTTTTATGGTCCAATTCTTCATTATACTCTTCTTCTTCCTCTTCCTCGTCAGCTTCCTCACATTCGTCCACTGAATAATCATTTAAAACCATTTTTAGACTACAACATAACTTGTTAACCCATTAGACTCCAAAACCAAAATCATTGCTTCTTTTCTCATAAAATTTCATGGATCAGCATAGTCACCACATACACTCAATTATTGATATTTTCACTCGTATACTTAGTCGATTTTAGATCCACACGTATTGAAATTTCTTGAACCAAAATCTTTAATACTACAAAATTACAAATTACTTGCAGAGAAATTAATATAAACACATGTATAGCTAACAAAAAACGGGTGCTTGTCGTCGATCATTTTTCTTTAAACCTTAAAAATTAACCCAAACAACATCAAATCAAGGTCTTGCGATGTCAATCCTTCTTCCTCATACCCAAAAATAAAATTTTACTAAAACAATATCAAATCACCTATAAAGTCATACATAAAAACATGTTTTACAGCTCATAAGAGATATAAAGCATAAAGAGAGATAAATATAATATTTTCAAGATATTAAAAATCAAATATAATGTATAATAATAATTAAAACTTTAATTTTAAATAGAGTTTAAATATTTTAATATTTTAAACTTTCTATGGGATATTTATAATATTTTTAAACATTCTATAAAGTTTAAATGTTTATATTATTTTTGAATATTTTAAAAGTTTTAATAATTATAATATTTTAAAAATTTTAAATTTGGACGCCTGGTAAATCAAGTTTCGTATTCATTCATAGTTGGAAGGATATTAATCTTATTTATAATAGTTTCCAACCATAAAAAGTGTGGCACGTTGTACATACATTTATTTAAATTTATATTAATATAAAAATTTTACATAATTTTAAAAATGTTAAATAATGAGTATCTGATTTCGATTGATCTTTTAAGAAATTGTGGACAGCTTTAGAAGGTTATAGCTTCTATTTTATTTAGTATAGATTATATGACAAAACATTTATTAAGTTTAGCGGATTTTAAAATTTCAATTAACCTTTTGGAAATCATATACAATCTTATATCAAAATCACTGGTTAGCTAAGCACCCTTTGGCCAAAACTTTTGATCAAAACCAAATTTGCCAGTAAATATATATATGAAACAAGGAACAGTTTTTTTTCCAAGTAAATTTGCCAATATCAGGCGTTGTGAGGCACTGAAGGGGATGAGAAGTGGTTAAAGATGGAAATATCAAATCAATCGGCCCTTTAGAGACCAGATAAATTACGGTTGCTTGTGTTCAGCAGAGTAGACCATCCCAAACTCTAATTCTTAATACATAGTGAGGGATCTCAGCAAATAAACAAAAGATAATCCAAATATCTGACACTTACGGAACCAATTCTACCAAACAGCTTATGGACCTTGATCATCTTTTAGCCGGCCTTCAATATCACGTCTTAGCAACTCCGCATATTCCTGCAATGCCAAAATACAAGTATGATAAGGGAAACGTTACCATCACTACGGAAAAAACTAATCTGTTTGATGCTTACGTGAGAAAGAACTTCATCACAACAAAGCTCGTTAACAAGGTCGTCTTGGCTCACAGCAGCGTTTTCGACCATAGCACGGAAAACATCCTCTGGTGGATCAGAGTGCTCAATCATTTGCGCCAAGGATTGAACATTTACCTATGCGAACACAATTTAGACAAGGCATTCATTACAACGACATAGACTAAGAGACAATGTTGTTTATTGAGACCGAAAAATCAAAACCCAAATGAAACTAAAAGACCCCATCTGAAAAACTTAGATATTGCTAGGCCAAGAAACTAAGGATGGTTTTACTTTTTCTACTACTGAAAAGACAACAAAATCGGAACCAAATGGGAACTTGACTTCTTTTAAAGCAAAATCTATGGTTTATTAGAAAACAAAACTGGACATAACTTCACACCAAACCCCATATAAAAAAAACATACTAACTCGATCCATATTAGATTAAGTTCTTCCTCAGTCACTGTTTTTGTTCTTCAAATCAAAGCTCAGAAAATCCAAACAAAAAAATGAAAACCAAATCTAAACCAAAATCACCCGTAGACATACCTGAAAAGGTTGAAGATCATCAGGCTGCTGTGTTGCGGGTTGAGGCGATGGCCCTCCTTGGCTGAAAGCACGTGAGACTAGAGGCATCATTTGTTGTACCATTCTAGAAAAATCAAAGCCACCACCCTCGCCTTGAGTTCCGCCTGACATCATATTTTCTATCTCTTGCCCATCCACCTGTTGGGCAATTTGTTGGACTGTGTTCATGATCTGTGGATTCTGAGTAAACTGCTGGAGCATATTTCTCAGCATATTTGGCGAATCCACACCAGCTTGTCGAGATACCCCTGCTAGCAATCCATCCAATACAGGGCTCTCCATGACCTGAGACATTGCACTTGAGACATCTAGCTGATCATCTGAACCTTGCCCACGTCTCAGACCAGTCTCATCTGAACGAGAACTACCAGAAAAGAGAGATTGCAAAAGCTGCTGACCACTACTCCCACTGCTCTGTTGCACACCTTCAACTGTAGCTGAAGTCCCACTATCTTCATTCTTGCCTAATACCTTGGGCTGCTTGCTTCGTTTCTGTAACCATAAAAAAGCATACTATGACTATAAGAATTTGGAACCACAGACTTGTGGATATGTCATGCAAGGAAAATGAAATAGCAGCAACTTGCCACTTATTTTCAACTCATTCATTACCTTACGGTCTAAACCGCCAAGCCCCAATCCAAGTGGTGTAGCTGTAGCTACCTCTGGAGTAGCCTTCTTGGTTTCTTTGGCATCACCGGTAGCATCTTCCCCATTGCTTGTGGATTCTCCAGACGGAGCTGAAGATTGTCCTGTAGTAGAAGAGATATCTTTTGCAAGGGCTGGATGCCCTAAATCTTCACCAAGTTCTTTTTCACTTGGATACTGGTTGAAAAACAAAAAATTAGTGGTAAGGAAAACCATAGTGAACAAATAAATAAAACATCTGATTGTAGAAAAGACATACCAGCGAGTTCCTCCTTTCAGATGGTAAGTCATGCAATGCGCCACTTGAAGACTCAGGTGTGCACGAAGCTGCAATGTTGGTAGGCTGCTCAGGTATACCACCGGCAACCCCATGGCCCGTAGACATATCCCGCTCGAGAGCTTCTGTTCCTGATTGATACGT
>NC_025695.1:36062486-36087534 GCF_000633955.1 Camelina sativa
GGAAAACCATAGTGAACAAATAAATAAAACATCTGATTGTAGAGAAGACATACCACCGAGTTCCTCCTTTCAGATGGTAAGTCATGCAATGCGCCACTTGAAGACTCAGGTGTGCACGAAGCTGCAATGTTGGTAGGCTGCTCAGGTATACCACCGGCAACCCCATGGCCCGTAGACATATCCCGCTCGAGAGCTTCTGTTCCTGATTGATACGTGAAGCAGAGCTTGAAAGATTGAAAACATTTTACCCACAATGTAAAACTTTAGTCAGCAGGCAACCTACCCGATGGAATCTGGTTTCTTCCTTGCATATTGTTTACCAATTCTCTAATTCTTGCATTGATTTGGGCAACTGAAACAGAACCATCCAAACCAGGTTGAACCCCAGTAGAAATATTCTCATTGGTAGAGCCTGGTGGAACAGCAGCAGCAATGATGTTTCTCACTGGGAGTCCGCGAACTGAACTTGTAATGTTTTCACCGTTTCCTTGCCCTCCTCCATTGCTTCGCTGGTTCCCAACTGATGACATCATAGGTGAACCTGATGTGCCTGGTAATTAAGAATGAAACTCGATGGAGACGAATTGTGCAGCTAAGTCCAATGGAAAAAAAAAAGTGAACTTCACCAACCAGCGTGTATATGAATGTTAATGTGCCGTTGGGGAGTTCCTAAACCAACTGGTCCAGTTACTGGATTTGATGCGACAGCAGCACCAGTAAAGAGAGAGCTGGTTTGGTGAGGAAAAGGCTGCAAAATACAGTACAAAATTACATAAAAGAAGAAAAGTTAACTAAGAAAAATAGATGAGAGTAGAAGCTCACCTGAGCCATAATAGGATTCGGTCCTGATGGAGATATATAAACAGCAGGCCCAGCATTCACATAGGATAATTCCTGCAGATCACAGTGTTTGTGAGCCGCATGTCAAGAAAAATAGGAACAGTTACGAAAGAAATGACCCAAAACGCACCGGAGAGTGTGCCATTCTCAATGTCAAAATTGTGCGCCCAAGCTCCAGTAGGAAGGCCCCTAAATGTTGCATGGCAAGGCCTACTTGCACAGCCTCTGTCTGTATTTGTGCCCTGAGAGTAGGATCTGAAGAGGACCCATCTTGCTCTAGACGTCTGGCAATATGCTACAACAATGTTGTTGAAAATCACAAAGAGCACATGATTAGATGACAATGCATGCTAAGCATATACCGCAGTTTCTCGATAAGGAACGTACAAAGATAGACGGAATCAATTAATATGCAGTGTAAAGAAAATGTTTACCGATAAAGAAGAGACACCTAAACCACTCAGTAAATGCTGAGCATTCCTTAGGACAACAGAGAGTGCTTCAGGTGTTGATGCACCGCGTCGACTTCTAGGTAACTCTTCCGTTGGTCGGCCACCAGATGTAGCAGAAGAGGTATCTGGCTGATAGCCTGGAGGAACATCCAATTAAATTATTGATGCGTTCTGTATCCAATATGACAATAAAAATTTAGATCACAATACCGTTTTGTGATAATGCCTGCTCCATCCGATTAATGAACTCCATTAGGGTATCTAACGAATCCGGAATAGGCTGCAGAATTAGAGAGTTACACTGTATCATAACAAGATTAAAGCTCTAGTCTCAAGATCAAAATACTACGCGACTAAGAACTACCATTAGAAATGTAGGAATAGGAATTGCTGTAGCTGCTGTAACCGGAATCTGAACAACATGAGGCATCGATGCTTGAAATGATACACCAGGAAATGCTTGCCTAGGTTGTGGATGACCTGCAGCTTGGTTTTGACCACCAATGCCAGGCGCTCCATCAGATGTATTTCCAGGAGGAGCATGAGACGACAGATTCGACTAGGAGAAAAGAAATAAAATCGCATGCAAGATTGAGTTTAGAAACAGGTAATAGAGAATGACAATACCAACTAAATCTAATAAAACAGCACACATCGAAAGGTAACAGCATCTGATTATCAACAATCCTCAATGTAAAAAACTTCTACCAGCAACAATGAAAAATCCAGAAAAGAGAGCAAAATAGCAGACTAGGCACTAATAAGAAATAATTTCTAAGTAGTGTGAGGAGAGAATAACTCACGGGCATAGAGGGTGTGCCAATAGTACTGTTATTTAAAGGATGCTGTCCACCAACTCCAAAAGAATTTAGAACAGCTCCAATTACCTAAGCAAAACATAAGTAAAAGTGGGTTAGCCACGTCTTTCTCATTACTCCCAAGCGGCAAGCCCAATCAAACCATCCCATCGGACAAACAATATTTTCCACAGAAGACACCTAAATCACAAATCCTCAAGGATTACCCGGCTGAGATCTGGAACAATGCCTTCAGTCTGATCTCCAACATTAAAACTCCCAAGAACTACGCTGTGGGAGACATGTCTTCCATTTCGAGATGGTCCACCATTTGTACTATTTCCTGTTGAATCAGTTGAAATCAAGGTTCTGGAAACCAGATGATGGTTTTGCTAACAGCTCCTTAAAAACTCAGAAAGGGCATATGACTTAATTACCATCATTTGCAGTTGCCCCTTCTGAAGGTGTACCAGATGTAGGAACCGATTCTGCTGGCTGCCTCACAACCAAGTGTAAAGTATGCCCATTTTCCAAATCTAAGACGATGTCAAGTTATTAACCATACTGAAGTAAACAAGCGATGGAAGGCAACGACAGACATTAAGCTAAGCTTAGCACAGGGGTATATGTATATTTTTCATGGATTACAGCTTCCACGACAGTGTAAGATTCACAGAAGAAATCAGTAGAAATTACATGGCAATTCATGAACACGCTATTTAGATCTTCCTTAACTACACAAAAACAACCATATGCATTATGCGGGTGCAGAAGGTTCTTGGTAATACTTCCATTTTTTATCAAAAGATCGAGCAGCCTTTCTCATGCTTATAAAAAATTGCCAATGGACTTGTTATATAAAGCATAGATGCACTTAATCAACCAAATGCCAGACTTACGACATACTTTGGAAAAAAATGCATTTTACACACAGGGCAGAAAGCATAATGCAACAAACAGCTACACTATAACATAATGTCTACAAGTTAATAAAGTAGGTAGCACTAGGATACGATACTCCGAGAGAGGTTGATCATCTTTCAAAACCCTTCCTCGAAAAATGAGCCGCTGCTGACCAACAGGCACCCCTGTCTCACTAGCTATCTTCTCCTTGAAAAGTGAAACTGTTTCCTGAAACAAGTTAGAACGAAAATAGTATCAAATAATATAAGCATACTAAGCTTAAAATATGCAGATGCAGCAGAAGAACAAGATTCCTTACATTCTTGTTCACTTGAAAAGTATACGTCTGTGAGTCTAACGTCTTGATGTTAAGATCAAGGGTTGATTCTGGAGTTTTCTCAGATGCATTGTTGCTACTAGAGCACTGGTTAATGGGTTGATCTTCCATGAACCCTAAAGTATCGAAATTGAAAACACACAAACGTAATCAATCATCTTTCCATCAAATCTAAACCAAGCAGCATCCTTAGTACCCTTTACGCACACATTTCCAGATATTGATCAAAAGGAACACAATCAACATAATAAGACACGAACAAACGACTCAGACCTAAAATGCAAAGTCATTGTAATAAAACTGGTTAAAAAAAATCAAAACATTAGCCGTCCTAAGCTACAAAAAACGCCAAATCAGAGATAATAGATACGAAAAAGGATCAAACGCTAAGAAATTCCATGAAAAGTAACGAAGAACGAACCTATTTGGCGTCGCTGGAGATTGAAAAATTGAAACTTTTCTTCAGATGATGGAACCAAAGCTAGACCAAAAAAAGATTCTCAGATTGAAATCTAGAGTAGTATCTCAAAGTTGATCCAGGGACGAAACCAAAGCCTGATTTGTTCGGAGTTAAAGGGGAAGAAGAACAAGGACGATTGATTGTGTCGGGAATTTTGGTGAAATTGAAAAGAAAAAGAAGAATCTAGAGAAATATGCAACGACGGCGTTTTCTATAACCTGAATTGACGCATCCGCGAATATAGGCCTAAATGTGGACTCTTCTATAAATAAAATCATTAGAGCTGGGCCTGGACTCTCTGATCCGTATCTAAGATACTTCAAACATGTGGTTTTCTTATTTTTCCAACTACATAACATGTGTCACTAATTGTCAAAAAAAAACACAAAAAAGGTGTCAGTGTGTCGTTGGCGGACTTTTTCTTCCTTTTTTTTTGTTGACTAGGGGTTACTCCGAACTGATTATATTTGACTATTGAATTTTTAAAATTAGGTAACATAGTTTTTTCGTTTTTTTTTCAGTAAAAGTAATTTATTCAGAATAAAATTTGTCAAGTTACAAAGGTTCCATCAGCCATGCAGGAAGATTGCAAGAATCTGAATAAAAATCTAAATTATTACAACCCAATTTAACTAATAAATGGGCAATCTCATTGTTTGTGCGATGAATAAAGGAAAAAGTAATATGAGCAAAGTTTCTGGAACAGAGTTTGATGTCTTGTAGTAAACCATGAATGGAGACATCTTGTAGTGAATCATTGAGACAATCAATTAACGTTTTGCAGTCTCCTTCAAAACATACATTGGTGAATCCCTTAGCAGCAGCTTGTGGAATGGCCAGGAGTAAAGCTTGCGCCTCTCCCTCTAGTGAATTATTTGCATTTCTAAGGATACATGAACCCCAATAAATCGCAACTCCAAGATGGTTACGGATCATCCATCCTTCTACTGTTTTCCTTGTATCTGCTCTGAAACTAACATCAAAGTTACATTTCACCAATGGAGATTCTGGTCTCACCCAATGGGGATTATAAGGTCTGTCTGAAGAAACTGAACAAAAAGAACGAGATGGTGCTGACTTAATCCATTCAAACACATCAACCCTAGATTGAGAAACGATTCAATTATGATCACAAGCAATATTTTGGAAGATGAAATTGTTGCGATCCTTCCAAATGTTCCAAATAAGCCAGAATGGAAGTAGTTTCTGTTCTTTGGATAAAGATTGATCATCAAACAAGTGTAATAAAGATGAAACATTTAAATCGCAATCTGTGTCATGGAAGGATGATAGTAATGGGAGATTAGCCAAATCCCAAACCAACTTAGATGCAGGACATGTGAATAGGGTGTGATTAATAGATTCATCAGCGTCGTGACAACGTTGGCACAGTGTACTAATGTCAATACCCCGAGAGACAAGTCTAGTAGCGGTACCTAAAGATTTAGATAGCGCATTCCAAAGGAAATGTTTTATTTTTGGTAAAATTTGCAGTTTCCATATTTTGTTTTTCAGTTCAACGGAACCATGAGGAATGGCAGGACCAGGAACCAAGTAGGAAGGATCATGTGTAGCCAACCAGTAACCAGACCGAACAGAGTATTCTCCAGAGGCATTATAGTGCCAGATAATTTTATCTATTGCGACAAATTGTGTAATGTAAATTTGTTTTAAAGCATCAATATCAGTCGGTTTAATCATATCAACAATTGCAGGTGTATCCCATGATTTAATGGAACCAGTGCAATCGATTAGAGATGATAGCATACCGGTGGCATGAGAGTCAATAGAACAAACAGGGCGTGGGGGATGCTCTGCAATAACATTATCCACATTGATACGAATTGTTGAACCATCACCAACACAAACTCGAACTCCTTTTTTTAGAAGACTTAGACCAGTAAGAATGGATGACCAGCCATAAGATTGTGATTTTTTGGGCGTGGCATCAAGAACTGAAACATCAGGAAAGTATCTAGCCTTCATAACTTTAGCAAATAAGCTGTTGGGACATTTAAGAATCCGCCAAGCTTGTTTTGCTAACAATGCATCGTTAAACTTAGCTAAATCTCAAAATCCCAAACCACCTTCTCTCTTAGAGTATTGAAGCCTTCTCCAAGCAATCCAAGGGATGCCTCTAGATGAAGTTGTTTTCTTCCACCAAAAGTGCATCAGTAACGATTCTAGTTCAGAAATAAGTCCAAGCAGTAGTTTGAAGCAGGCCATAGCATAGACCGGCATTGCAGCTGCAACCGACTTGAGCATAACTTCTTTCCCTGCATGTGATAGGAACTTACCACTCCAATTTGTCGTGCGCTGTCTTACTCGTTCAACAATATACTCAAACATTTCTTTTTTTTTCTACCAAATTGTTCCGGTAAACCAAGATACTTCCCTCCACCCCCTTGATTTGGTATTTGTAAGATTCTTTTCATAGAAACTTGACGGTGACCAAAAACTCGAGAGCCAAAAGTGATAAAAGACTTTGAGCTATTGATTTTTTGTCCTGCGTAGTATTTATAGACATCAAAAACATCTTTTAAGGCCTGACAGTTGTGAATGTTTGCTCTGCAAAAAAATAAGCTATCGTCTGCAAATTGGAGGTGAGTTATAGGTGGAACATTGTAAGCATTTGGAGGACACCTGAGACTTAATGAGGTAGCTTAAGATGTCTGCACATAGAATGAATAGGTATGGAGACAGTGGGTCACCCTGCCTTATCCCCTGACTTGGTTGTACCTTACCATATGGTGTACCATTTACCAAGACTGCATATTCAACTGATCTAACCGTAGCCATGATCCAATTAATCCAAGTAGTTGAAAAACCAAATAATTTCATTGTGGTTTCCAAGAAGTTCAATTCTACCGATCATATGCTTTGCTGACATCCGTTTTAACAGCCATATATGTTTGAGAAACTCGTTTTCTTGCTTTGAGTGAGTGCATGAGTTCATGAGCAATCAATATATAATCAGTGAGTACACGACATGGGATGAATTCAGCTTGAGAATCAGAAACGATAGAGTCCAAGTGACATTTTAAACGGTTGACCAGACACTTAGAGATAATCTTATAGATGACATTACAAAGCCCTATGGGACGATAATCAGCTAGAGTTTCTGGCTCTGTAATGTTAGGTATCATGCAGATATTTGTATTGTTAAGACTAGGTTTCATGTATGAAGTTGAAAAAAAATCTTTAACCTCCTTGGTTATATCCTCACCAACCACATCCCAGCATTGTTTGTAAAATCTAGCCGTTAAACCATCTGGACCGGGTGCTTTATCATCACCAATCATTGAGATAGCCTTAAAAATCTCATCAGATGAAAATTCTTTCGTCAAGTCATCATTTATAGCTTGTGTGACAGTTGGTATGAAGTCGGCAAAATCCATAGGTGAAACCAAGTGATTTGTCGTAGTATACATGTTTTGGAAATACTCTGCCGCATGATGTCGAATAGCTGTATTGCCACTAAAGATATGCCCTTGATCGTCTTTGATCGAAGTAATATAATTCTGAGCAAACCTGTTCTGAGTAGAGGCATGAAAAAATTTCGTGTTTCGATCACCAACATGAAGCCATAAGTTCCTACTTTTTTGTTTCCAATAGATCTCTTCCTGCCTGTAAGCCGAGGTTAGTTGTTGTCTCAATCGGGGGATCATATCTCGGCCTGACCTGTGAAGACTTGACATTGCTCTGTTTAAACAATATTGAAGCACATCTATTTGTTTAGCAGAATATAAATTGCTTTTACGTTTGCAACGAGCCATATAAGTGTGACAATGCCGTATTTGATCCACTATGGTATGATGTCGTTGTTCCTTGAAAACATTCCAACCCTCTTTTACATAGCTTTTAAAATTTGCAACATCCAGCAGCCTCTTATCAAACCGAAAGGGTTTCCGTAAGACAGGATCATGGCAACCAAAACGTAGCACCACAGGTCTGTGGTCAGACCCATTAAAGTCCAGAAACTCCGCTTCTCCTCTTGGAAATGTAGCAGACCATTCCGAGTTCACCAGCACTCGGTCAAGACAACACTTGACTGTGTAGGAATGACGTTCACCAACCCAAGAGAACCTATCCCCCGTAAACTTTAGATCCAAGAGATCGCAAAAGGACATCATTTGTCGAAAGTCTCTAAAAGTCCAGTCTGCTCGCAAAGGTCCACAAATTTTCTCATTGTTAGAAAGGATCTCATTAAAGTCCCCAACCAAAACCCATGGACCATCTTTATATTGTGATAATTGTTTCAAGTAATCCCAAAAGAAATGTCTTTGATCTTGTACAGGATGACCATATACACAAGACAAATAGAACTAAAAGTTATAATAATTAAAGTTTACATCAATGATCCTAGTATCCTTAGAAATTAGGGATACAGAAACATTGTTTTTCCACAACAAAGGCAAACCGCCACTCCTACCACAAGGGGGCACAGTAATTACATTATGAAATCCTAGAGAATGAGCAAAGTCAACAACCATAGTACAGTTATTAAGAGTTTCAATAAGAAATAGCATATTAGGTTTATAAATACGGGAAATACTACGTAGTCTAGATTTAGTCATAGATCCGCCAAGGCTTTGGCAGTTCCAGGAGATGATCGTCATGAACACAATGGAGGNGGGGGGCCCCCCCCCCCCCCCCCCCGCCTCTGTCGATCTCATTTGGTGCAGAACAGGAACCAGCAGACTCAACCTGTTCCTTCTTACGGATCTGGCACAGGACCGCCTGATCTTCAGCAGCTTCCCATTGTTGATAAAAAGCTTCAACCTCCACCCTTTTACACTTAGAACTCGTCTTTCCTGACTCAAGAATCGGACACTTATCCTCATGGATAGGAGAGAAGGTGTCTCTGAACTCCTTGTTGAACTTGGCATGTAAATAACGGAGTCTTTCAGCCGTAGGTTCAGTATCCTCGAAAACACTCAGGTGCTCGCTTGGAGCGGATGAACTCGGCCCATCACCCGGAGTCGAGTAGTGATTATGTAGCCCTTGTATTGTTTCAAAAGGATCAATTGTCTCGAGAGTATTGTTATTAGACAGGACATCTCGCTCAGCCTGAGGACCAGCCATGTTTTGATAATTGTCATTTGGCGGTTCCTCTTGATAGAAATCAGCATCCTCACCATTCAGATCACATTCAGCAACATCATGTTTGAGAGAACCACATTTAGCACAAAACTTACGGAGCCTCTCGAAGTGTTACTTAATGATTGTGTTATCACCCACTGTGAATTGAAAAATACGCTTGAATCTTAAAGGCCAGACTACATTCCAATCTATGCTAACCCTTACAAACTCCACCATATGAGCATTTTCATCAAAGTCTACTGTTTCCACTGGTCCTAATTGGTCCCCTACATACCTGGCCATATCATAGAGCAGTGGAATCCCGCGTATTTGAACCTAGAAGGGGATTATCTTCATAGCTTCATCGGTGATGTTTGGGTGCCAACGATGAACCGTCAGCATCCATTCTTTGAACGACCAAGGGCCACGGCGTAAAACCAAGTTGAGAGATTCCTCCGATTGAAACACAAATAGAGCCTTTCTCGGTCCCAAGATCCTCCCAACAACGGTTCCTTCTACACCCCAAATTATGGGCATATGTCCAATCAAAGCCCTCAAATTCTGCTTGCGAGGGTTCACCGTAGAGACCACCAAAGAGTACCGGTTAGCGGTCACCGCTTTTGCGATGAATTGCAGAGGCAGCAGGATGGGGCATCAGTTATGCCCAAGTCCAAATCTTGTAGAGATTTTCTGATGTAATCACTCATTGTCGAAGAAACAGTGATACCGAACAGAGATGAAAGATTAGAGAACAGAGATAGAATAGAAAAATTGCTGGGAAGAACGAATTTATATAGGATTGTCCATGGCGGTTTTCCCGAACGGTTATCCAACGAGATAAACGGACAAAGAAAATTGCCATATAACCGTTCTGGCAGAAAGACACCGAAAGAAGTTACAGTCTTTAGGCCACAAACTTCAATCGGACCAATACTCCGACAAGGAGAAAATGAAAAACGATTGATCTGCAAATCATTGAAAAAATCGCCCTCAGAGAGAAGCGTAGCTATTTTACTTTTTAAACAGTTTTTTCGTTTAGTTTAAAAAAAGAAGGCGAAGAAAGTGTAGAAATATATTTTTCATTTTATATACCAATTGAAATAATTTTCCAAACATATGATGACTAACTCAATAATATAATAGTTTTCCATAAAATAATAAGATTATTAGCTACTTAAGTATTTTCAGACTTCATAATTTTCTCCGAAACAAATTACCAAATTTTGGAACTTAAAGTTAAAATCATATATATATATATATATAATTATATATATAATAAAATAATGTGAATCTCCAAAAATAATACCAATATTTTAATAATATAAAATGATTTTCGAACCAACTGATTTTCAAGACAAAGGTAATAACAATCACAAATTCTAGTAAGAACCGTCGAGCGTGCGCGTAAAGCCCATATAACTCCTAATATTTTTACCAAATTATTGCACTAAATATTATTTCTAAGAATACGTAAGGTTCCTTGTTATCGCTATATCTTTAAATCCAGCGAAAACATTAGAAAATAGATATGTCTCACTTTAGATCATAGATTTTTGTAATTACAGCTCTACAAAGAAAGAAAAAAATTGTGCTAGAGAGGAGAGGAGACGAAGAAATAAACGTATAAGGTAGAATTTTATCTTCGTATGAAAAGTGGATGTGAAAACGCTACGGAGAATCTATACTATGAAAGATGGTCAACTTTCTTCATCTCTCTGCCATGTCAGCAGTGGAGAGAGTGTCAGGTGTTCTTACAAAATACCATGAGCTTCTCGCCTCCTCTTGGAAGCTTAAACATTCGATCAAGACCCATCACCTAATCTATGAAGATGATATAACTGCTCCCATGTTAGTTGAATGGCTATGATTTTATCGCTCTCTTTTGTCCAACCCAATTCTCCCAAACTTCAATGTTCCTTGGCACAAATATCATCCAAATTATCTTTATTCATCCTTTGAACCAAAGGCTTTATATCAAATTTCTCAATTTTTGGGAGGAGAACGCGTGATGGAGAAACAACGAAAATGGCCTTCACTCTGGCAATTAAAAAGTAGATATTAAGTGCTAATTTCATTTGTTACATATGATTTTTTAGGGTAGTCTCATATCCATTTTCCGGTTGTGACTTTTGAGTCGGTCACCGTCATTCTTATTTTTTTAAATTTCCTTTTTTGGTGGTTTTGGACTATCTTGGTTTCTTATTGGGCATAAATTCATTTATCCTAAAGATTTTGTAGTTGCTTCTAAAACTGAAAGTGGCGGATTAGATGTGAACTTTATGGAACATGGTGATATATCGTGGATTTTTCAGACGAACCCTAGGCTGAAGTCAAATGGCCCAATATTAATTTCAGGTATTGTTACTTTTGGTGTTTTCGTTTTTAGGGTTTTAACTATTTTTCTAAGGTTTATGATTCTGACTTTTTACTGTACTTTTTCCTTGGCACCATGTAAACTAAGAGTTTGATGTTCAAGGTTTTGTCTATCTTGTTAGTTTAAGATTGTTTTTAGTTAAGAGATTAGCTATGTGTCAGTTTCTTATTTCAGTTTCCACGGTTTGTGTTAGATAGTTGGTCATGCAGAAGTTGTTCTCTGTCTTTCATTTATTCCTGATGACAAGCGATTAGCAAGTAGTTCAAGGAATACCACTGTTAGGCTTTTGGATCTCAAAACTGAAACTCCATTCTTTACTTGCAATATTAGAAAGTCCCATTGTCGTCATTATGCATTTTACTTCTCATAATATATGATTGGGAAAGTTCTCAGAGTGCTTTCTCGATAAGCCTCTCGCAATATGGCGACTAAAAAAATGTTTGAAAAAAGGGCAGAATTAAAACAAATACCCACATCCGGTTGACCAAATGAGGATCCAAATAGCATGAGCAATAATTACATGTAAAGGGTCTTGTACTTATTATGTCTCAAATCGTCTAGGAACGTATACATGATTTATATTTAATATATAAAATAAAATACTATCAAATAATTATATTATGTTAAATTATTATGATGTATAAAAGAAAATAAATGATACAAATATCAGATTTTTTTTTTACTTGACATTAATTAACAAGAACTGTCATTACCAAAAACATCTAATTAATTAACAAAAAAACATCTAATTATTTAACGAGCGTAATAAACATGCCAATATTGTTGGCCTTGGAAATCATAAGCCCGTTTGCAATATTAAGGGTTTAAACAGAGCATTAAGGATCAACGACTAATATATTTAAAACCTATATATTTTGTTTCACTATGTAATCCATATGGTTTTGAACTTACTGAACTATGGAGATCCCATCTCTGACATTGGCGCTGTTGCTCTGATCATGAGGCTTTGGATGAAGGCTATAGTCTACAAAACAAAATAACTAAGCAACATTACCATTCTTAGTAATCGAACAAACTAATGTAATATGATATTGATAGATTAATTATTTAAAAAAATCAGTTTTACATCCAACGTAATTTTAACTATCATATATGATTCAAGAAAACAGTAATTTACTTGGGAAACAATATTTTGTTATTTAATATATATATTGAAAAAAAAAATCCAACGGCTTAGCTATTTTCATATATACATCATATATACATTTTTTTTTTAATATTCTATTAAAAAAAATTTAGCTAAGGTTAATATAGTTAAACTCATATAATTAAATATAGCTAAGGTTAGTGTCCTTTTTTACATATTATCCCCTAATAAACATATCCTAACATGAATGGAAATATCATTAGATTTTGTATTTGACGCTTGTATTTTATCAACACTTAAAAGTTGAAATGAAGCATCATTTAGGAGTTTTGGTTTAAGAGAGGTAATGGCGATTTCAACTATGTTAACGTTTAGTGTAAATCTGAGTATTAAAATGAGCTAATTGTTTTGATTGAGATTTATCAAAAATCTTAAAAGTTTGTATATATGTATTGAAAAATAACTAGTTGATTGGTGATTTTTCATGGGATAAGATTTAGTTTCCATTTAGTATAACCTGAAACAGCATACTTTGTGAAACCTAAAATGCATTACTTGGTTACATGTTTTTGTATATTGGCATATATACTATCTATAGTGAATTTTAGTAGAGAATGCAAAACAGTGAAGTATATTACCATGGTGAATCCAGCACACATTATACTGAAACCTGGGAAATTAAATGGAGCTCTTTCGGACAGAAACCAGTCTAAAAAAACGTAAAAAATGAACATGTGTTAGTAGCAAGTGCTGCAATTTTATGTCATAAGTTTTGGTAATATAGCATTAAGAAAAAAAAAAGTTTTTGAAAACAATGAAACCTGTTAGAGGTGAAAATGCCAGGGGGGAAATGACATTTGCAAGGGAACATATACTTGAAATAATCCCTTGGGCTTTCCCCTGAAAAAGTTACCAAAAGTTGGTGTTTGAATAGAATAATGTCCACACCAATCTTACATAAATGAAATAATAATGTTTAGTTTCATACAAATAGCAATTCTATTGGTTTGAGTACAACAATATATATTTTTTAATACTTCCATAAATACATATATTTATTTGGTTCCAAATAATCTGTTGGCTCAATTTATATGTCGAAAAATTAATAATTCTATAAATTAATAAAATATCAAAGTCGCGATATTATTAATTTACTAAGATTTTTACTATATAATGCAATGTTCTACTCTCTTTTTCTACAACATCCTACTTTCTTTTTTTCTTTTTCTTTTCTTTGAAAGCAATTATCCATATTGTTGTTTGTATCCAATTTATAGAGCAAGTACTTTTGGTTTGGACTATTGAATAACAAAATTTAAGTTACCTGTTCGTACGATGCTACTTGTTTCGAGACAATGCTTCGCATCTGTATAGTTAAATTACATAATTACAATGATTAAAATTAAATTCTAAACTCAATGAAAATCATATATAATACATGAAACTTACACATGATTGCGGAAATACAGATAAAAGTGCAAATATGGCTGCAATATATGGAACCTGCATGAGAGTTTTAAATTTTCTTAGCCAATAAGGATATCACAAATCTACAAACCTAAATTAAAGATGCAATTTTCATGAATCTCCAAAATGATATAGCAAAGACAATGAACCATCGAAAAATAAAATATAAATTGTGAAGTTTTTTCGTATAAAAGTTAGAATTAGTACCCATGAAGACCATGCCACACAGAGGAGGAACATCTGCGCAGTTGAAGATCAAAAATTTAAAACATATGAGAAAGAGAAGAGTATGGAGGATCTTGTTTTTTATAACTTTTTTTTTATCATGCAACCAATCATAAATTTAATATAAGCTTGAACAAATCGTCGAAAAGAATAAGGACAAACTGCTTACATGAGCAGAAGCAAAGAAAAGACCAATTGAGAGCAATCTCTCCTCTTTCAAAGCTGGAACTAAATTGGGCATGAAAATCAACTGTGAAATAACTTTGTTTGTAAGCTAAACAATGTGAATTAGATCAAGATCACATAATTCTCAGCAGAAAGTGAACATATTAGTTGTTACCCACCTGTGAAATAGACCCGGCTGCGCCACATATGATCATCAAGTCTGCAAATTGGTCTTTGGTAAAGTGAAATTTGGCCTTTAAATAGTACTGCGTGAAACAATCGACAAAAATATTTATTTTTCTAGAAATGTACAATTTCGAAAAATGCACGAAGTTATATAATTTCTTTTTTATTATTCACACTCTCTCTAGTTATATCGCACAATACAATACTATCTTCAAATTAAGTCCCTTACTAGCATTTCAAATGATAAAATTAAAAGTATGTTTCACAGTTCGGTACTAATATATTTATGGCATAGATCATACAATGGTTATTTACTCTTCGCATCACATAGTAAAAGCGTACCATAGACGAAGCATGTAGACCTGCCTCACCAAGACTACTGAAGAAGGATATCACCACAACTTGAAAAAGTGGAACGCTGGAAAATGAAAGCAAGTGTTAAGATATCAATTTAAACCTGTTTCAATTAAACTAATAAGATTAAGAAATGAGTTGACTTTTTGACTAATCATGAATCTTCTACCCTCTCAAATTAAGGAAAAAAAAAAGAAGAAGTAAGAAATAAGTAACATACCTGCTTCTCATTAGAGATGTCATTTCACGTACCGAACGAAATGATCTGAATATTCTATTTCTATGTCCAGGACAGTCTTCAAGTAAAGGAGAACTCAACTTTTCGCTTGAAACAATGGGAGCCCCTAGACTGTTGTCTCGGATAAAATCCGGTAGGAAAAGCCTCATGTACACTGTTGATAAAATTGCCATTGTTGCTGCGACCTAATTTAACGAGCAGAAAAATCAAGGATTTAAATGAAATTATTCACTAATAGATAACTATACATATAAATGTATACATCTCTAACTAGCCAAAATTACTTGAAATGTAGTGGAAATAGCTAAAAATCGAGCGCAAAGAGTGGCGCAGACAAATGCACAAGATGCAATCCCGGTAAGTATTCCAAATGCGGAGGCTCGTTGCCCTTCTGTTACGTTATCAGCCTGAAAATTTGTCCAAAAACTTATTTTGATAAATATTTTAAACATTATTCACTAATGAGTTAAAAATATTTCCTCACATGTCTTGTAAATATCAAATAATCTTAAACTAAATATTTTTAACATTATTTTGATAATTTTTTTTTTTTGAGAAACTTATAAAGATTGCTGGATTTAACTAAAGATTTCACTTATTCACAAGAACGACCATACATATTTCATGATATGTCACTTTATGAGATAGTTTTAAATTTGAATCCTAACTTTCCTCTAATTTTCATCCTTTTATGGTTGACAATTAATTTTTCTTCCCTGTAGCTTTTTGCTTCTTTTTTTTTGCTCCTTAACAATTTTTTTTGTGTTCACCAAATATATACTCTCTCCGTTTGAAAATATATGATGTTTTGAGTAAAACACTCATATTAAAAAATGACTACTTTAAAAAAATTCAACCAATAAATATTAAACTAATCTTAAAATTACATAGAAACATGAAAACATCATATATTATGAAACAAAATAACTTCTCTAAAACATCCTATATTATGAAGCAGAGGGAGTATTAATCAACCTAGATTTTGAACGTACATGCTTAAGCAACTTTTTGCAATTGATTCAGCTAAAATATTTTCTGCTCGCGGTATATAGCGACATGTGAAACTAGCACAAAATTCCATACCCAGGAAAATATCTGAAACTACCCCATGAAGCTCCAAAAAAAACTGATCGAGAGTTTTTAAGGCTCCAACCTGTTGTAGGCAATCCGATTCCAAGTACAGATGCTCCACTCTTAGCCTGATTGCATCCTGAATTGCAGCTCTACACGCAAGACATTCTCGCTGATTGTTGAGTGTTGGGAGAGTGTACCAGATGAGATTATAGAACTTGTCCATCCCAGCCCCGCCACTCTTAGATTTGCATGCCAAACTGCATATGATGGACACGACATCCTCAAACCTACCTTAATAGATTGAATACACCTCGTAGGCACCACACCAGTATGGGGAAGTTTTAGTCTTTATTTTTAGTCCCAAGCCATTCTTTAGCATCAATAATGGCTTTTAAAATAGTCTATTGCACCCCAAACAAGCGATCATTAAAAACGCTCTGGTTTCTTGTCTTTCAAAGGTTCCAGCAAACCCATGGTGCCAGTGAACCTTCACTTATCTTCGACGGTAAGGCATAAGAGGTTGTTGGCTAGACTCAAACCTGATCTTGCGTTGTCCACTTGGTTACAAAGTAGTTCCTGATTCAGGGGAACGTAACTCCAAAACTCTTTTGCAAACGGACAGAGAAAGAGCAGGTGAAGTATTGATTCAGCAGCTCCACAGCGATTGACAAGCCACTGGAATGTCAATATATCGATCGAGGAATTGTTGCTTTATGGGCAGGGCACCATGCAGAGTCTTCCAGAGGAATAATTTAACTTTGGGGGCCGTATCAATAGCCCATACTTCTGCTTTCCTGTTCACCACCAATAAATGTTGTCCCAACTCCACTAGTGCGGATCCTCTTTCAACCAAATAACCAGACTTAGTAGTATAAGTTCCAGAAGGATTTCCAGCCAAACCAACTTTTCCTTTACTCCCAACCGACTTGGTTTGAGACTGAGAATTTGTTCCTTATAATATGGAAGAAGTATCCCAAACGTAGCTTCGTCCCAATCATGGGATCCTTGAATAAACAGATCCTTACCTAACATATCCTTGTTGTCAAAAGTAGTTGGACCAATAGGTTGCAGTGGGGCAGAAAATGAGAGCCATGGATCCTCCCAAACCCTGATAGATTCCCCGTCACCCACAATCCACAATAAGGTCGTATTAAAGCATTGAAGGTTATAGAAACCTACTCCACCATCCAGCTACACGACATCTTATCCTCTACCACCCAGCACATACATTTCTATCAACCTTAGAATCCCACCAAAATCTTGTCAGATTTGATTGAATCCTTACAGAATCCTTACAGAATCTCGCTACAAAGGATAAAGATATATGGGGAGAGGGGGTCATCCCATTAACTAAGAATGAATATGAAACAATGGAAATACATTGCATCATCCCATTCACCCATTTAGGATGGAAACCTAGTCTATGGAAAACTGCTTGAACGAAGCCTCACTTAACCCGATCGTAGGCTTTGCTCATGTTAGTCTTCACAGCCATAGAACTATATTTTCTCACTTCAGAATGCTTGAGGAAATACAGAATTTTGTGTTTTATCAACATGTTTTCTTATATAGCTCTCCCTGGAATGAACACATATTGGTTTTCTGAGACAATAGACTCCAGAAGTGGTTGTAGTCTCTTGGCTAAAAGCTTGGAAATAACTTTATAATAGACATTGCTCAATGCGATAGGTCTATTGTCCGCCACTACTCTTGGACCTTGTCCTTTTGGGATAAGACATATATAAGTCTCATTAAGTTTCAAGGTCATCTAACCTGATATGAAAAAACACTTGGATTTCAATAATAATAGTCAGTCTTATTGCTTTCTAGTTAAACTGAAAGAAACAAGCTGAAAATCCATCTAGCCTCGAAGCTTTGTCGGAGTGAATGCTGAAGACTGCAACTCTTTTCTCTTTGTCAGAAGGATCTCTAATCAACCCCGTTCACTTCATCAAAAATAGAAGGGGACAGGGCTTCCCTTACAATCTCTTTCACTCCACTAGTATCGTTGCTCGGTGAACCAAACAGATAATGGAAATAATAAGTAATTACCTCCACAATCTTATTTTACTCAAAAAAAGTACTTCTCTTGCATCATTTTTCAATGACAGCAAATTTATTGACTGCCTTCCGTTCTCTAGTTATCGCATGAAAGTAGCCAGAGTGTTTATCCCCGAGACAAAGCCACAATTGCATGCTACACTGCTTTCAGAAGCTTTTTTCCTCCTTATACGCTTACTCCAAGGCTGTATTAATCTTCTCTAAGAGAGAAGCATCATTCACAGTCTTACTCGAAATACTGGATGTTGTTGCTAACCATAACCATCTAACTCTATACAACTTGTGTTGCTGGTAAAGACTGCAATAAAATGTTCGCATATTTATATATATAAAAAGAGTTATATTTATTTAAGTTTAAGTATTTTTTTGATTAAAAATTTCAATATTTTTTTGTCAGTATTTAAAAAAGTAAAATTCTTGAAATATTAATCCTTGAAGCTGGCATAATAATAAATTGTTTATGGTTTACTATGCTGACTTGTGTTCCTAAAACTCAACTATTTGAAGGTAAATAAATTTGCTATAAATTATATTGAAGAGTTACTCCTAAAAAAGATGATTTTACATTAGTTAGCTATCTCTATTTATGAATTTTAAATAATTTTTATATTTTTATGATCTTACTTTTTTCATTAGTATTTGTGTAGCCGACATATACTTTTGAATGTACTTTAGTCGTTATTAGACCACCAAAAAGTGGACCGCTTACATATGCATATTGCATATTAGTAAATAAAAAGGAAATATGAACCGTTAAATAAGCTTAATTTTTTATTGCTAAGTAAAACTATGCAACTAAGTAGTTTACTCTCGGTTAATTACTTTTAATATCGGTTAATTATAACTACAAAACACTATTATACGGTTAGTAGCAATGCTCCCAGTTTCATTGTTCGGGTTTGTTCTCTTCTCGTTAAAGACTGTTAGCTCTACTGCTTCTTTATATTTTATGGGATTATATCTATAACCTTAAGAAACATTATTGACGACCACAAAAAAAACAAGAAGGCAATTCTCATAAATACGATTAAAATGAAACTTTAAAAAAAAAATACTACTAAAATAGAACTAATTTTTTTATATTAAAAATTAATACCTAAATCTTAAACATTAAACACTACCTCTTAAAATTATATCCTAAATTCTACCCAGTAAAAAAATAATTTTTTGTGTTTGTGATATTTTTGGAAAAAAAAACTTAATTGTAGTATTTTTGAACAAAAAAAATAAAGTGTAGTATTTTGATAAATTTAAAAAAAGAAGAAAAGAGGAAGGAGCATACCACGTAAGCAAGGGCAAGACAAAGAACACTTCCTTCGCAAATTATCGAAGTAAAAGTCTTCAGTACATAGTAGACGTAGAAGATGGTCGTCCCTCTACTATATGCTAATGTCGCTGTAATTACCAATCATTAATATCTTTTCAATAACATAATTTTTGTTATATTTGAAATGGAATGTTATGATATTTGATTTAAATTAAATAATTTACTTTGTAAGAAAATGAATTTGAACCATAACTATTTGAATAATATGTAAACTATTTTCAACACGTTTAGTTGCAATATCCCTTCAATTTTTTTTTTTTTTTAAACAAACAAATAACTATGTGAAACATTAGAAGATGCGTTTGCTTTCAAGCAAGGAATAATAGACGTAGATTTAAAGCTTAGGTAAGGGCCAAAGTAGGGACCATGAATGAGTAAACATACCAAGAGGCAAAATGTTGAGTGTCATTGGAAGAGTAAGTAAAGATTTTCTCCCATGCTTGTCCGACAAGCTTCCCACCAATGGCATCATCATCAACGATCCCACACCCGTGATCTAATAAACCGAATGAATATTATATATATGATTTTGCCACAAATTCAGAAAATAAAGAAACGACATATTTTACATGAAAAATGCACTTATTTTGAGTTTTCTAAGACATAAATAATGCAAAAATGTTTGTATTTAATAAAACCGAAGGATTAAGAATAACGATACAAAGATTTATTTGTAGATAGTATACGTACAATTTGTTGAAAGCCGAATAGGTAAATGACGAGAGAACACTCATCCTTTCCCGGACAAAGCGCCGCCATGCTGACGTCTGTAATCACCGGAGCCACGATGAACACTGAGAAGCAGTACAAGAATATCGTCATGAAGAGGTGTCTTAGTCCTTGAAATGTAGTCGTTTCCTCCATTGTTAAGAGAGGTGTTGTAAGTAAGCAAGTGAAGAAAAAGTGTGAGAAGATTTTTGAAAAAATGCATGAGAATGATTAATATAAAAGAATGAGTAAAGAAGTGTTGCTTCTTATGGCTTTCATATTCGCTTTCGACAATTACTTTTTGTATGCTCTTACTTCTCGTTGGAGTATAAGCGAAGGCAACGAATCACATCTTACTTAAAACAATGTTAAAAAGAAAAACAATTATGTACTCAAGACTCAATTCAAGTGTGAACGTTGTGTCCTCTCAACAGCTAGGACTTAATTAATTTCATTCGAAAAATATGTTTCTGTATTTTTGTATGTTTTTTGTTGTAAGTAATATAGTTGAAAGTTAAAATTGTTGTTTGGTTGTTGTACATAGTAATGGGCTAGAGCCCAATCACATAACTAATCTCTCGAGGATAACTGAATAAGAAAAGTCATCTCTTGCTTTTTATTTCACATGCACATATACATAACATTATCTCTATATATTTTCTTTGAAGTATATTCTGGGTTCTACATTTGCCAAAGCTCTCGCTCTGTTAACATTTTGGTGTCAACCAACACCCAGATGTTAGTCTGTACCGATCTCGCAACCACGTTCTCCTCAAAGCTGAAGGTCTGATCTCTGCCTTTCACCGTCTCCAATACGGTCAAGGCTCTCCCAGAGGCCACTACAAGCCGTAGAAACCACAAACCACACATAAAAATCAAGAAAACAATCTACAACTTATAGAGTCATACAAATCAGAGATCTCAGTTTAGATAAACCATGGTCATGCACTCCCTCTTGTAAAATAGAGATATTGAGACTACAGTAAGCTCCCCTCACTTCTGAGCCTTAGATCTCTAGCCACAAGCATAGATCTCTCAAGAATAGATACATACTCCACAAGAAACTCACATAAAATTCACTGAAATTTTCTCACTTTTGCCCAAAGTACAAGCGACTAAATTCGACCAAAGGCGTCAAAATAAACCTTTTATACTCGACCCCTAGGATTTCTAAATCCAAAAACGCAAAAAGCGTTCGTTCAACTTAAGCCAGTCTGCTCTGGGAAATGTTAGTGTCGACCGACACCAGCTTGGTATAGATCAACACCCACTCCAGAATCCCAAAAATAGAACACATGTGTTATTTAATTTAGTTTGTTGCCAGTTCAACTATTATGTTGTTCCAAATTTTCAAATACTGGCGAAACCATTATTATTTCAAATTTTCAAACATTAATAAACGAAACCAAAAATCAAACTAAAATTTTAATTAGTATGAGTTTGAATATATATATAAATATAAATTTGTTTATAAACATAACTACGTACGTACATGCATTTCCGAACCTAGTTACAAATTAAGTGAAAATAAATAATTGTTAAAATCAATCACTACTATGAAAAAAAATGTTACAAAATTATGTAACTGTTTAACACAAAATATTATGCTAGTCATTCGTACCAATTTGTAACTACAGCTTCATCACTCTCTAATGGCACAAATTGTGACTCATATATCTGTTATAAAATTGTAACTAATTTACGACTAAATATTAGTCACCGAATCATCACATTTGTTACAATCAATAATATCGTCACACTTTCCACGTTAATTGTGACATAATTCGGTTCTGACTTAAACCATCACAAAATTGTGACAAAATAACTATGAATTTGTGACAAAAATAGTTATGTTGCTATAGCGTATCTAAAGTGTCACAAATTTGTGACATAAAATTTTCATCACAAACGTTCTCAGTAAGACCATTTTTTGTAGTATTACATATGGTGTTGATAAGACAATAAAATGAGAATTGAAATCCAAGTTATAGCACCATGATATTTTAAACTTTTTCATGTCAATCAAAACTTGTCTCGTCATACAGCTCGTTTCGTGATATTTTAAATATTTTTTTAAGGTTTGAATATATGTAGGGGTGTTATTGGTTTGTGAATTAAATAGAGTTTTAATAACTTTCAATGTTAGGTAAAATATGTTATTATTAATCAAAAAAAATTTAACTCTATTAAACTTTGGTGTTATTAGTTTGTAATTTGTAAAAAGTCATTTAAATCTTAATAAATATGGGATGAATGGATCATAATTTTACAAAGTGAATAAAATTTTTGTGTTATTCAAGTAATACAAAAAAATCTAGGACTGTTATTAATTCAGTGTTATTAGTTTATGATTTTATAAACTTTTCTTTAAAGACATGAAAAATATCAATAAAATAGAAAGATTGTTTGGGAAACTTTATAAGATTATAAAAAACTAATCAACAAGATTATAAAAAATTCTCTAGCAATACTTCAAAATTTTTCACCTGTTCATTTTCTATGAGTTTATTGAAGTCATCACAATGTTTTATAAATTATAATCTATTAACACCCCCTAATAATAAGATTTATAAGTAAAGTTTAAAATTTGAATTTGTTATATCCGGAATCATTAAATGGTTCAATTAAACTTGAATTCAACCTAATACAAACTTTTAAAATTGGATGCTTGATAAGTTAAAGTTTCTGCTCATTCAAAATTAGATTCATTTTTGTCTTATTCATGAATATATAATTCTCTATGCAACAAACATGTAATATAAGAAATGTTACTTTCATGTGTTATTCATATATATCCTTAATTTAATTTTTTTTTTGTCTTGAAATTATAATGGATTTTTTTTTTGTAATATCTGAGTAAAATAAATTAATAAGTTATTAGTGTTATATTATGAAATGTATTTCAAAAATGTTAACATAGATATTTTATGTGTTATATTCATTTTTCGTTGAAGTTGGATCCCAAAAATATTACTTTCATTTATGCACTGTTGGTACTTAAAAAAAAAATTAAACTCTTTAATCATACTTCAACACTATGTCCTCCCACGTCTGATGATTGATGAAGTGATTGTGCTGAAGTGAAGTGTAAGCTCGATGTTAAGCAACGGTTGCGGCTACTCGGTTTTGTAACCAGCAAAACTAATAGAAGAACGGTGATTCTCTCGGTTAATCCGATGCACTTAGTTCAAACAAAACAATTCTCTTTCTTCGTGAAAGCATAAAACCCCTGCAGCCATTGAAGACTGTGTAGATTCCAGCTCCAGCGGCGATATCCTCTACAATACACTCCATGCGGCTGACTCTAATATAGTCATCTGTTCTGGATGAATCGAAGAAGATCTCATTCCCGCATATCACCAGACGACCCACATGACTTCTTGTTTGGAGAAAAAGCCTCAACAACTATTAAATGTAGCATATTTAATTAAAATCATATCATCTTTGTGCTAATGTATTCTTACCCTCTCCCCTCTCAAATCCTGTCAAATATAGAACATGTAAACCTCAAAGCCATATTGGGTTTCAAAGACTCATCTCTTGCATTTATACGTTTGAAAGTCTCAAAACTAACAAGGATAAGAGTGGATTGCATTTATGTCGTTGTCAACTTTTTTTAGTGTGTTTTCTTATACTTTGTAAATTTATGTTTATATAGATAGTGTTTCAAGATTAGAACAAAAGAGATACGGGGTCGTAAAGGATATTGGAGATAATTTTTGGAGCACTACCTAAAGCCTTTATGATAAAGAAATGTATGAAGGAGGGCCTAACCAATTCACTGAAATTAAGTTTTCTCTTCCCTTTTTTTTTGATAAAGGCACTCAAATGAAGTCTAATTTAAGAGACAGATGTATCCCACTTGCTAGCTGGCGATTGCTCTTTCCCCAATCACACATTCTCCTTTAGTTTACATTATCAATGTAATATTTTTGTATTCATATGGGTTTAAAGTTTATTTGATTTTATTTCAAGATAAAAACAACATCTTTGGCACCTGATTTGTCAAGCCATAAAAAAGTGGCTTTTCCCTACTTCATTACCAATTGAGATATTTTCCACTTCCTTCACGCCAACAAACTCCCAAACCCATAGATATTGCCCAAAGACTTACATTATAGAACCTACCTACATTAATTACGTATCAACTGCCGCAGATATTTTTCATTTATTTCTATTTGAACAGTTTCACCCAAGGGAAATAACTAATACAATAGGTGTGATTGGTAACCATAGAAAATTATTGGATTCAACAAAATAACTAATACAATAGGTCTGATACGGAGGGAGTAAGATATTTTGTTGAATCCAATAAATGCGTTTTCAATCATTGGTATGTAAAAAGATGGTGTTGACATTAATTTTTTTACAAGAATAAATGGTATGTAAAAAGATGGTGTTGACATTACTTCTATTAGTAAATTTGATATCGTCTACAACCGCGTGAATAAAACCAGCTGGACAGCTGGTTTTCTTACCATATCAATCGATCTTCTAAATTGAGGCAGAGAATATTTTTGTTTTTGGTTTTGTTCAATGTTTTTTTTTAGTTCAAAATTTCAATTACATTTTTAAAAATAGCGGTTTTCAATACTTAATTTGAAACCCTCAGGGCGTAAAGAAAAGTAATTAACATAAAGTAGCAATTTAATACCCATATGGAAACCCTCACGCCTTCCCCAACGGGGAGTTTTAAGACGGTGTACAACTCAAAAGAAGGAAAAAATTAAATCAGAAATAAGAAAAAAATCAAGAGGCTCTCTTATTTAGTATACTGGATTTAAGAATAAGAGACTGTACGTGTCAATTATTTGTCGGTAAAAAAAACTCTCGACTATTTTCTCTTTCTCCTCTCTCTCTCTCTCTTTTTTTTTTTTTTTTTTTTTTTTT
>NC_025695.1:36087916-36091158 GCF_000633955.1 Camelina sativa
AAATTCCTCTTCTCTCTCTTTGTCTACGAAGATATTAAAAAATCAGAAGAGATATCTCTGAAAAATCGATTGAAAGCTAACATGGTATAACCCTCTAGATCTATTGCTTTTGGTTCTCGATTTGGTGATTAGATTAGAATTTGGTTTGGTTTTGGATTGATAGAAGTTTGTGATTTTGGATTGATAAAGCTCTACTATTTTCTGATAGTTTCATGTTTTGTCAATGTAGAAGTTATCATTAGAGATTATCCAACTCAGTGAGATCTTTTATTGCTGCAATTGACAAAATTTTGCAGATTAAAAAAGAGTTGCAGAGAGTGGAATCTTCTGGTAAAGCTTTTGCATCCGCAGGTTTGTCCTCCAACAAAGCTTTTAGCTGATGTTCAGCTGCTTGATGATCTCATTTCTGTTTGGTTGCATTGGTGAATCTGACGTTTATATGTCATGAACTTATGATTGTGTATGTAGAATTGATTGAAACAGAACTTATTAGCATTCTCTGTTTTGATTCTAAAGACATAGAGAGGCTGCATTGTTGATTTAGATTGTGCTTTTTTAAGACTAGTATAGTGAATAGATCTGTACAAGTGTATTTTCTGTTTTTGTTGGTTGTGATTTACAGGAAAAAAAGCATGGTATGGTCAATAAAAGGTTTCAATTCCAAATTCTACAAGGTGAATAAGCTATAGAATGAATTTTAATCACTATTGGTGTCATTGATTTGTTTACTTTCTTAGTTTAGCTGTTGAGATGGAATCTCCATATGCTTATACTATATATAATCTGGTTACTCTCTAACTTTGAATTAAAGTTATTAGTTGTTACCTTCTTGAAGAACCAAAAGGCAAATCAAAGAAGAAGAAGATGCTCAAATTCGATGAACCACAGTGCACAAACCCATCATGTTTCTTTTGCAGCATGAAAGAGACCAACCCTTTCCGTCGAAGATCCAAACTCACCGCAATTTTCAAGGAGATTCCTCGTACGGAGTCAAAAGACCATGTCTTGGTCTTGAGTGGTCTGTGGAACATAGCCATGTCCGAGCCTGACGATCCTGAGTTCCCATCACTAGGTTTGTTCGAGTGTATGTCAAAACTCATACATAAATCAATCAAAAACAGTGCTTGGCTCCTCAAAGACCAGAACATATTCATTCCTTACTACGCAGCTCATATCATCGGATCATATGTTATGAACAAAGAAGATTTGGCTGCAAGAGCGGTTTATTCAAAGGCTTTTGTTGTTCCTGCTTTGTTGGAGCTTTTGAGAGGGAACATCAGTTGGGTTGAGCAGCGAGCCGCGGCTCGAGCACTTGGTCACTTAGCTAGTCATGAGAAGAGCTTTGAAGTGGTTTCTTTGTTTGAAGAAGAAACCGTTAAGCTTTCTATGGAGATTGCTACTAGTTATTTGGTTGATATGATAAAGTATTGGTTCTTGTTGTTCTGAGCTGCCCGCATGAGTCATGTCTAATAGCATTTGCTTGGTTTGGTTTACGGTAGAGTTGACAGAGATTAGCTGCTTTCAGTATGGATTAGATGTGAATTGCTGCTGTTTTCAGTATGGATTAGATGTGAATTGCTGCTACTTTGTTTTTTATATGTTCATCTGTTTAAATAAAGAGTTCATGAGGAAATTCTCTTTTTTGATTCAATGGTATGTGGCTTTTGAATTGTGCAGATATGCAAACCCAGATAGGATAACTAGTAACTAGTAGCAATCTCCATAGAAAGCTTCACGGTTTCTTCTTCAAACAAAGAAACCACTTCAAAGCTTTTCTCATGACTAGCTAAGTGACCAATTGATCTGACATTGTTTTGTTTTGGACAACTTTGGCATGTTTTCATTTTTGTTTCAACAGACTGCATTTCTTTGTTTTACACATTTTTATGATGAAAAAATTTTAATTTCACAAAACTATATTTTAAAAAATAAGAGACTCAAAATTATATCCGATCATTGGAAGGGATGATTTTAATTAGGAGATGAGGGGTTCTTATTTTTAAAACAATATATAATATATTCATTAAAAATTGAAACAGTACATAAGAGTCCAAAAATATAACCCCCATTGTGGATGCCCTCAAAACCTTATAAAAAAAGAGATAGAAGCTACTTGTGAGTTTCCACCTTCCACATCGTATGTATTGATTTACTTTTTGTGTCTTTTGTGATCAAATTTACGTTTTGTGATTAAGAAAAAGTTTACATCTTAAATTCGAATTATTCTCCACATATTCTAACAAATCTTATACTCTCTGTTGCCAGGGCAAAATATTTTGACCTCTATTATTAAATAAAGTATACAAAGTATGTCTTTATGTACTTATAATATTATTGATATCATAGAACTCACTGTGCCGAAGGAAAAAAGAAAAGTGATCATTACATCAATATTAAAATTGAACTAATATTTTTTCCGTTTTGTTGCGCCGAGTTTAAGTCTATCATTGCAAGTATTAGTAAAAGTGTACAAAAAACAAACGAATATGTTTAGCAAAGATGATCTCAAATTCGACAAAATTTTGTTGTAATTATAATAAAACTCGAACTTCTTGTAATTTATTCTAAATTATTTCATGTACACATTAAAATAAAAAAACAACTAATACCTGGAAACTTCTCTATGTAACGCTTACACAAAAGGCAATAAAAAGAACAAAGAAGGGAAATAAACTAAATGTGTAATAAAGAAGGAAAGAATATTTATGAAGATTCTGTGTTTCAACATGTACTTTGATCTTCACTGATAGGAAGGTTCGGAGCCAGCTCAGCGCGGCAAACAGGACAAACCGTGTGGTTAGATAGCCATGTATCAGCACATAACTGGTGAAAGCCATGGTTGCAACCAGGAACCAAACGAGCCGAATGACCACTCTCGATATTTTCAAGGCAAACGGCACACTCCGTCGACCTAGCCATTACGGCAATCTCTTTCCCGGTGACTTTTGGGATTTTTTCGAGCTCTAACACGGTAAGGCCTTTACCGGTGACCGGCTTAACGGGTTCCGCGAATCGAAGACGTTCAATACGACGACGTGTGGAACACCACAAGAGGAGTAGATAGATTATGAAGATGATGCACATACCGACGCAGGGGAGGAGGAGGACCATGAAAACTGTAGATACCATCGATGCGCCATCGCTAGAATCTGCGGCGGCAGGGGTTGGTGACGGAGAAGGTACTAAAACTTGTGTCATGAGTGTGTAGCGCATCTCACACAGTCGCTTGCTTTTGCTTTTTT
>NC_025695.1:36091587-36094489 GCF_000633955.1 Camelina sativa
GATAGATTATGAAGATGATGCACATACCGACGCAGGGGAGGAGGAGGACCATGAAAACTGTAGATACCATCGATCCGCCACCGTCAGAATCTGCGGCCGCAGGGGTTGGTGGCGGAGAAGGTACTAAAACTTGTGTCATGAGTGTGTAGCGCATCTCACACAGTCGCTTGCTTTTGCTTTTTTGTTTTTTTTGGTTGTGAAAAAAGCAAAAGAAGAAAAGGGAGAAAGAAAAAAAAAAGTTATATATATTCCACTGCTCGTTTTAGGTGTTGTTGCTTAGAAGTGAAAATATTGTGAAAAAGAGTAACGGCTATTTATACGGAGAGGAGAGGACACGGTAGAGCCAAAATATCAGAGTCTAGGTTAAGCTAACATTATTATTATGATTTATTTTTAAGATTTTTTTCGTACAATCACCTTTTTATTATTGTTACGTTATTTTTGTTTGTTTTATTATAGAACGTCAGTTTTAAATGGCAGTGAAAACGATTTGATATATGGCTTCCACTTACATATATATCCAAATTAGATTTTTATTATTCAATTTAAATTACTACGAAAATGAATTTATAATTATTATTTCATTTCCAAATACTAATAGCTAATTAGTGAAATACTTAGCATTGTAATTGAATGAGACTTAAAAAAAAAGTTTGAGCAAACCTTAGTAAAGAAACAGAAAAAAACAGAGCAAATTTTCAAGAGGTTCAACATGAGATAAAGTAAACCGGTTAGTACTCTTTTGTTTTGTCAATCAAAAGATCAATTCTGTGATCGAGCACGAGATAGCATATAGGATAAGGTTTTGTACTCTTATGTACGTGATGACATACTTCAGTTCAGAAACATTGTATATGCTATGAAATGTTTGGTTTTGTACTCTTATCAGTAGTAATGCCGTTTGTTTGGTTTTAAAGTTAAAGTGATTGTAACTTTCGTCTTGTTATGAGACTGAGTTGGTTATCATGAAAGAGCTAAAACATATTAAATGTGGGTAAAGTAAACATTTACACACACAAAAAAAAGTTGGTTTGCACCATAAGAAAAATATATCCCAACTTTGAAACCTTGTAGTTGAATCACACTTAAAACCCGTTTAGGAGTGGTCTATCCTCGTGAAATTGTTTCTTTGTCTTGTTTATTTTTTTAAATATATGATTACTTTTGTTGATGCGGCCCTGACGAATTTGTTTTGTAATATCTGACGAGTATGATGAGAGCGGCGCAATGTAACACCCATTTGGTTACTGATATCTTGTGTTTTTATGTAATTTTAGAGTTTAATTCTTCATTGTTTTGTGCATATTCATGAGCATTTAGGTTGTTTAGATTGCATTTTGCATCAAGTGTGTTATCTCAGATGTTGGAGTAGAAATGTACAAGGAAAGTGTGCTTTGGAGCCAAATAAGTCAATAATTAACAATATAATGGAATACACACATTTGGATGCACACAAGATAATTGATGATTCGGAATCAGTCTGCAGTCCCTCAAAGATCGACTCGTATGAAGATCTTTCCTTGGGATTTAGCTCCAGAGTTTTTCATCTAAGTTATTGGAAATTGAGTAAGATTTGTAATGGAGATGATTTCAGGCCAATCAGATGTGCGTGTAAAGAGTTATACCTGTTTGAGTGAACGTATATACAACCAGAGTGAAGACAGGAGCCACCAGCGGCCAAGACCATCGGCCAAACCATGGCCGTGGGAGACCATCGAGCACCACCATCAGCCAAAAGCCAACCGATTGAACTCACTTGGACCACAAACAGGAGACACCAGCAGCCAAGAGCATTGGCCAAGTGATGGCCGGTTGAAGCCATCAGTCAAGGCCATCAGCCAAGAGTCGGCCGATTGAACTCTCCACGCCACAGACAGGAGCTACCAGCGGCCACCACCATCGGCCAAGTCACGGCCGATGGAGCCAAGCGGCCTCACCAATCAGCCAAGACCATCCCGCAGCCGCCTTAGTCCACACTTGTTTTAGCTTTGACCCGGGTTTGACCCGGCCTTTTTTGGGTTGACCCGGGTTCCCTTCTATTTTCCTATAAATACATTAACCCTATTAAGGGGAGACTTATCTTTTGCTTAGCTTTTGTTTTATCTCTTGTTTAGCAGCCACTTAGGGTTCTTAAGTTTATCTACCCTTGGTTTGTTGAATGATTAAGTACTTTTGAGTTTTTAATAGCAATTTCTTCTTCAAATCTCTAAATCTATAATCTCTTATCATGATTTTACAAAGATCAAACTATTTCCTTTGTGTGATCATGATGATGAGTGAGTAGATTCTTTAGAACTTTGGGCTTGGTAGATTAGGGAGATAGATGATTGATCTTTGATGTCTAGGGGTTTATTTATGTGATTTCTATCTTGTTTAGTGTTAATAATGCTAGATAGGCTTGATAATGCTTGAATCTAGACATTAGAATTTCCATGCCCATAAGGTGTTTGATGAAATTCCTGAACCAAACTATTCAAGAGCTTTGCATTCCTAACCAATGGAAATTGACGATTAGGGTGCTTAGTGGTATTTAGACTTGTTTATAATGCATGCTTACCTTGTGATTACCTTTGGAAATTGTTGATTATCACTTGATTAGCATATGATCTCTATCATGGAAATGAATTGATTTGAATAAGTGTTCTTAGTTATAGGATTGTTCTTGATTGTTGCTTAGACATCTAGGATTGATTAGCTATCTCCCAAGTCATTAACCTTGCCCAAGGTTCACTTGTTTAATCTTGATTTAAAGTCTGTTCTTAGTTGTGTCCTTGTTTGTTTTGAGTTTGCATTGCTTGGATTTGTTAAGAAACAGTTTGTTAGTTAAGATTGTTACAATAAACCAATTCATGTTTAAGTTTAGATTGAGCATCTTTGTGTATTCTTTTTTTTTTTTTTTTTT
>NC_025695.1:36094572-36106728 GCF_000633955.1 Camelina sativa
AAAGCTTGAGAAACTTGTGCCTTAGTTAGGAGGATAGCGTGTGGCGAGCCATGTGACCAGACCGTCGCGTAACTTCCCGTCTCCCTGTTCTTAGATTGAAAGCAATCGATTTCGAATTTGTTGATCGAGTCGTCGAACTAGCTGAGCTGAAGGAAGGAATGTGTCCCCATTGCGTCTTGCGTTTCGTTCCATCCACAGTGAATGAATGGTGAGCTGAAAAACATACCGTAATAGATATAGTCTGCTAGAGCCCAATGAGGTATCTGTCAATAACGGTAGTAGGTGAGTCCAAGAGGGTGTGTAGCGCGTGAGGAGTAGTTTGGACGTGAGGCCAGACCAAACCTCCCGAGAGTAACAACAAGTAAAGAACAGGTGATTTCTAGTCTCCAAAGACTGGTTGCAGAGAATGCAGGTCGGATTGACACCCACATTCCAAGCCCGCATTCTATCACATGTGGAGAGTCGATTGTGGATGACTAACCAAACCATAAAAGCATATTTTGGAGTGGCGTGCTTGAACCAAACCCCCCTACTCCAAACATTTTTCTGTTTGTGCAGTCGTATGGCTTCCCCTGTGTCTTTAGTTCTGAACGTATCACGAAAACAGTCCCCCTTACCCTTCCAGAGAACTACATCGTCCTCTGTTGCCTGCTGGTGAGACTGCAGCTGATCAATGAGCTGCTCAACTTGGTTGAATAAAGCATTGCGATGGTGCCTTCGGCGGTGAGTTGCCATAACCTCAGCGACAGTCGAATGTAATCCAATACCCAAATCAATACAGCCTCTTTGGCCTGTGGACTCAATCAAACACCCGAAGGGAGACCATTGATCATACCAAAAGGATGTGTGATGGCCGTTATGCACCTCATATTTCACAAAACCAGAGGCTATACCACGATATTTCAGGAGTTTCTTCTACATCCAGGATCCTAGAGTAGTGGTAACTTTGATCGACCAGAAAGAGCCTTTGTGAAGCAGATATATAGTCGTAGCCACTGAACCCAAAGTGAGTTAGTCGACAATATCCTCCAGATAAGTTTCAAACAGCTTACCTTATTTACTTCCTTTAGAGAGCGCAGGCCTAGACCACCCTCATCCTTGGGAGTACAAACATCACACCATGCAACTTTCACCTTCTTTGTGTTTAACTTTGGACCAGACCACAAAAAAGCAGAGCATAGGCTATCTATTTCGCGGATACAAGAGCTGGGAAGCCGAAATGCAGACATCCAAAAATTAGTTAAACTATGAATGGCTGAAGAAATCAGTTGTAGGTGACCAGCAAAGGATAAATGCCGAGCCGTCCAGCTACTAATGCGCTCCCGGACTCGCTCTAAGAGTGGACTGTAATCTGCAGTTGTCATCCGCTTAGTGAGGAGTGGCAAACCAAGATAACGGACAGGTAGGCTACCTGAGGCAAACAGGAAAGATTGAAGAATGTCGTTCCTTTCACTCTCGCTTACCCCTGCCATATACAGGGTTGATTTTTCTAGGCTGATTGACAGTCCTAACATTGCTGCAAAACTGTCAAATAGTTGAAGAATACTCTCAATAGAGCTTTTCGTACCATTAGTGAATACCAATATGTCATCGGCAAAGCACAAATGTGTCAGCTTCAGTTTGTGACAACGAGGGTGATACCCGATACGTTGCTCCAGACCCGCCTTGTCAAGTAAAGTAGACAAAACATGCATACAAATGACGAATAGGTATGGGGACAATGAACAACCTTGCCTCAAACCTCTCTCACTACGAAACAGTCCTGCAAACTCTCCATTCACCTGAACAGAAAATGATGCTGTTGTGACACAGAGTTCAATCCACTTGATAAACTGTGGAGGGAAATCTAAAGCAGAGAGTGTGTTGAGCAAAAACGACCATTGCACTGAGTCAAAAGCCTTAGAAATGTCAATCTTTAAAGAGCATCAGGGAGATACAGTTTCTTTGTGATAGTCTTGAACAACCTCTGACGCCAGCAAAACATTTTCCATCAGAAGTCGTCCCTTGACAAACGCTGACTGATTCGGAGCAATGAAGTGTGGGAGGAGTAGCTTCAACCGGTTTGCAATAATGTTTGATATCACCTTGTATAAGACGTTGCAGCAAGAAATAGGACGATAATCTTTCATCTCTTTAGCCTCTGTCTTTTTAGGTATAAGGGCAAGAATGGTTGTATTCACTCCTTTTGGAATGAATCCATAGATGAAAAAAGACTAAACAGCCACAACAAAATCCGCCTTAATGATTGGCCTTGTTTCCCTGAGGAATTCCACCGTATAGCCATCAGGACCCGCGCTTTTGTTTATTCTTAGTGAATTAATTAATGCAAATTATGGATTGATAATTTAATTGAAGTAAAAAATACTACACCACTTACATCATCGTATCTATTGCATGTATATGATGTCATCTGAAGAATACTAGGATGTTATAAAACGCATATTTCTTACCAAGATTTCTGATTATTTACAGTGTTCGATTCTCTGTCTTGTGTTTTTTTTGTTATTTACTTGAACGTCATAGTGTCTTCGTAATAGCTTCGTATAACATCGTTTCAATGTTTTTCTAGTTGTCACGTGTGTGTTCATTACTTAATACAAAATATTTCATATAGTTGTTGGATCCACATGAAAAGTTTTCTACACCAGTTTGGTACAATTCCTCATGTGAAAAATGTTTTTACTCAAATTTCTTTAATTTTTTTTTATAGAAAATAAGTGAATATTTTTTTAAAAAATTGAAGAATATTTGAATATAAGATGTTTACACAATTACACTAGGGACGTAGAAATACGTTTACGTTACCAAATGGGTAGTGCTTTAGTGGTTTTAAAAGTGACAAATTAAGATCATAAGTTCAATTCCACTTGAAAAAGGTAATTTACACCTTAAATGTCGTATAATTATCAACGGTTGGTCTCGAGCACCGCATAGAACTATGTGCCAAAGGTTCGATGGAAATTTTTCTGATTTTTTTTTAAAAAAGAAAGATTACAGTAAAAAAAACTAGTAAAATATGTGAAATTTTTAAGATTTGAAGCGAAACAAAAAAAGTTTATAAAAATATGCAATGAAGCCTTTTTAAAATTTATGAACTCCTTAAAAATTGTTATAAATGTCTTTTTAGTGGGATTTTTATAACATATAACCTTTTCACCAGTGTTTTTATCTTTTATTTTCTTAAAAGATTTTTTTACTGGTATAAAAAACAAGATTGAATCTTCTTTTGGTTTTAATAATGAAAGAGAAAATAGAATCTCAGTCCATATAGAACAATACAAGAAAAATAAAGAGTAAAGAGCCACATAAAGTAGAGCAACATTGAAACTTCTAGTATACGATAGAAGCTTTTCATTTTGAAAATTACGATATAAGCTCTTTCATTTACGATTTGTCATTTGAGAGATATTCAATTTCTTGAAAGAAACTTCGTTTCTCTTCTTTCAATTATGTGAAAATACACCAGTTTGACATAAATTTGGCAACTAATTTTTAGATAACACTATATTCTATCCAATTACTAGAATGACACAATTTTTACATAAAAAGATTAAAAAACCTACAAATTTTTTATTTCATTTAATAAAAATGAAAAACAAAAAATTATAATGTATAAAAATATGATTTTGAAAACTTTTAATGTATAGAAATATGCTTTAGATATATGATATCTAAAAATATTATTCAAAATATGATTTATAAAAAATATAATGCATAAAAATAAGATTTGAAAAATATAACTTAAAACAAATATATTGTCACTATATTTACTTTTGTACATCTAATAAATCTGTTTTCAAACACTAGATTTTTGAAAGTAAAAATAAAATCTGTCATAACGTAAATAAATCTGTCATAACATATGGTCTTTACTTAGGTCACTTTAGCAATTTTTTAAAAATGTTAATAAATCTGTTATCAAATAAAATATTTTGTTGGCAAAAAAAAAAATAAAAGCGACATATTTTTGTTTAAACTAAAAAATCTTTTATAACCTAAAACAGATCTGTTATCAGTAGACGTCAAACTATTAATTATTTTTTGTAAAAAAATCTGTCACGTTATGATAGATTTTTGATGAAGAAAATAAATCTGAAACAATTGTGAATTATAAATCTGTCAGACATTATATCAAATCTGTCATATATTATAAAAGTTTATGGTGTCTTTATAAATAAGTCTGTCGTGAATAATAATTCTGCCAATAATTATAAATATGTCGTAATTATCGTTAAAAAATATGTCGTCCAAAATAAATTTGTCATAAAAAAGCTGTCTTACAAAAATAAATTTATCGTACACAAATAAATCTGTCACAATTATGAATTAGTTTAGTAATTAAACTTTTAATCTCGGTCATTTTAGTTTTTTCCCTTTAATTATTAATGAAAAGATATATGCTATCAGTAGTATGGCTATTTGTCACTAATGAACACAAACTCATTATATTATGTTTGCGGTTCTATGGCCATTTGGATTTTGGGCCGGTAAAATAGAATTTCAAAGCTAAGGACGTTGATTTGCTTTTCTATGACTGGTGAAATGGAATGTCAAAATTTCTCTTTACTTTATTTTCCTCTTTTTCTGCTTGCCAAAAGTACTTTATCTCCTGAGCTAGTAGAAAATAGTTGTACTAAACAAACTAATCATGTTCTAGGGAGTAGAGGCGAGGGAAGTCCAATCCATTAAAAAAAAGAGTTAAAGAAGATAGCACACTTGACGATGATGCTTAAAAGCAGTTACTTTTTCTAACAAAGAAATTTCAGTTAAATTAAGGGGAAAAAGGTTAAAAATACCATATTTATTTTTTATTTAGAAGTTTAAGACTTTATATTATTTATTGGAAAAAATACTTTATTTAATTATTGTTGGACAAAAAATACATAATCTTTGTATTATTGGTAGATTCATACCTCTGACTTAACATCCGTTAATAGGTATGACGGAATCATTCAACGGAGTTAAAAGTTTTAATTAAAGTCTTACTAGATATATATTATATATTTAGTTATATTATGAATTATGTTAGTGTGGTCTGGTGGTAATGGTTGGGTTATACCTCACACCATATGCGTCTTCGATCCACATCAGAAGAAGACTTTTTTTTGGGTTTAACCCTCTTGTCTCGCCGGTGATGATGAGTCAGAAGAAAATGTATGAGCAATCACATCTTCGTTCACCGAATCTTTTTGTCTATCTCATTCTGCTCCGCACTGGACTATCCTTTAAACTACGCTAGAAGCTATTTCGCTGATCTCCTCCCTCCCTTCGTCCATCGCATCGTATATCTGGACTCCGATCCGTCGTGTCTTATACCTATACTTCGATCTGATCCTCGTCGACGACATGGCTAAAGGGAGATTGCTAAAACTGATGCAAAGATATAGGCTAATGACTAGAATAATTTATAGGTGTTACAAAAATATTAAGAATATTTTTTATACCAATAAAGCAGAGTGAACATGAAGACAAAGTCTCTATACTAAATAAAAGGAGAAGCTATAAGCTCCTAAGGGTGTCCACATAAAATTTAAAACAGCCAATTTGGATTAACCATCTCACTGATTAACTTTTTTTTTTCTTCAGAATTGCCTATATTATGATTTTTTTAAATGACCAATTGAGACCAGCCATCTCAATATTTAACATTTTTGAAATTATGTAAAATTTCTGTATTATAATATTTATAAATAAGTATATGTACAACGTCCCACATTGGCTAAAAAAGTTTAGACGATCGCTGGAAACCATTATAAATAATACAAATATCCTTCCAACTACGAATGAACAGGAAATTTGATTTATCAGGCGACCCAATTTAAAAGTTTTATTTCGTTTATTATAGCAAATTAAAACTTCTAAAAAGTTTCAAAATATTATAATATTTTAAAATTTTTAAAGTATTAACAATATTGAAACTTTAGATGTAGTTGAAAAGTTTAAAATATTATAATTATTGAAACTTTTAAAAGATTTAAATATTACAAATATTTAAACTTAATAGAATGTTTAAAAATATTAGAAAATACTTTCTTAGAAAGTTTAAAATATTATAAAAAGTTTAAGTATCATTAATATTTAACTCTAAAAAAATAAAAATGTTATAAGTATTTAAAGTTTAAAATATTATAAATAATTAAATTCTATTAAAAATTTAAAAGTTTAAATATTATTGAATATTATCTATTTAATTTTCAAATATCTTGAAAATCTCTTATTTATCTCCGTTTGTGCTTTTTCTATCTTATGAGCGTTAATACATGTTTTTATGTATGACTTTATTCTTTCATTATTTCAGGGTCTAAGAAAGAAAGATTGAAGTCACAAGACCTAGATTTGATGTTTTTTTAGTCAAGTTTTGAGGTTTAAAGAAAAAGGATCGATGACAAGCACACATGTTTTATTAGCTATACATTTGTTCATATTACTTTCTTTCCAACTAAATTATAATTTTGTAGTATTAAAGATTTTGGTTTGAGAATTTACAATTTTGTAGTATTAAGGGTTTTGATTTGAGAAGTTTCAATACTTGTGAATATAAAACTGAGTAAGTATACAGTGAAAGTATCAATAATTTACTGCATGTGGTGACTATGTTGGTTTTTATGAATTGCACAAATTTAACAAGAAAAGAGACAATGATTTTGGTCGTAGAGCTTGATTGGTTAACAAGTTGTGTGGTAGTCTAAACAAGAGATTTTGAATGATTATTCAGTGGAAGAATGTGAGGAAGCTAACGAAGAATAGAAAGAAAAATAGTATAACGTTTAAGTATAAATTCATGACTTTTTATCAGATTTGAATTTTAGAAGAGTATAACGTGTAAGTATAACATTATATATTTTATATTTTTTAAAATTGTGTGTTTTAAATAAAAAAAATTGTCTTAATAATAATTTAAAAGTTTTTATAAGAAAATATTTCATAACTATCATCAATCATATATAATATTCACCAATATATATAAAATAAACCCACGAGTAGCGTGAGTTCAAAACCTAGTCTATACTAAATAAAAGTAGGAGCTATAAGCTCGTAAAGCTGTCCACATATGATTTTAAACATCCAATAGGAGTTCGACATGTCATTAATTAACAGTTTTTAAAATTTTCAGAATTTTGTTTATTCAGATGTTTTAAACGACCAATCAAAATCAGAGATCTCAATATTTAATATTTTCGAAATTATGTAAAATTTCTATATTAAAATCTATACTAAATAAAAGTAGGAGTTATAAAGCTCCTAAGTCTGTCCACCTAGGATTTAAAATAGCCATTAGGGATTAGCCATCTCACTGATTAACACTTTTTAAATTTTTCAGAATTTCCTATATTAAAATTTTTTAAATGACCAATCGGGGATCAGCCATCTTAATATTTAACATTTTTGAAATTATCTTAAATTTCTATATCATAGTAATAAATAAGTGTATGTACAATGTCCCACATATGCTAGAAAAGTTTAGACGATGCCTGGAAACCATTATGAATAAGACTAATATCCTTCCAACTACGAATGAACAAGAAACTTGATTAATCAGGCGTCCAAATTTAAAAGTTTTATTTGGTTTATTATAGCAAATTAAAACTTCTAAAAAGTTAAAAAACTATATTATACTATTTTGAAAAGTTTAAAGTATTAACAATATTGAAAATTTAGATGTAGTTGAAAAGTATAAAATATTATAATTATTCAAACTTTTAAAAGATTCAAATATTATAAATATTTAAACTTAATAGATTTTTTAAAAATACTATAAATACTTCCATAGAAAGTTTAAAATATTATAAAAAGTTTACGTATCATTAATATTTAACTCTAAAAAAATGAAAAAATTTATAAATATTTAAACTACATAAAAAGTTTAAAATATTATAAATATTTAAAATCTATTAAAAATTTAAAAGTTTAAGTATTATTAAATATTATATATTCAATTTTAAAATATCTTGAAAATATATTATTTATCTCCGTTTGTGTTTTTTATATCTTATGAGCGTTAATACATGTTTTTGTGTATGACTTTATAGATGAGTTGATATTCTTTCAGTATTTTTGGGTCTAAGAAAGAAGGATTGATGTCGCAAGACCTAGATTTGATGTTGTTTGAGTCAAGTTTTGGAGTTTAAAGAAAAAGGATCGACGACAAGCACACATTTTTAATTTAAACTCTATTATAAATTAAAAACTTAAGTATTATTAAATATTATATTTGATTTTTAATATCTTGAAAATATCTTATTTTTCTCTCTTTGTACTTAATATCTCTTATGAGCTGTAAAACATGTTTTTGTGTATGACTTTATAAGTGATTTGATATTGTTTCAGTAAATTTTTGGGTCTAAGGAAGAAGGATTAACATCGCAAGATCTTGATTTGTGTTGTTTGAGTTAATTTTTGATGTTTAAAGAAAAAAGATTGACGACAATCATACATTTTTTATTAACTATACATGTGTTCATATTACTTTCTCTGCAAGTAGTTTGCAATTTTGTAGTATTAAAGATTTTGGTTCGAGAAAGTATCAATAATTGAGTTCATGTAATGACTATGTTGATCCATGAATTGTACAAATTTTATGAGAAAAGAGACAATGATTTTGGTCTTTGAGTTTGATGGGTTAACAAGTTATGAGGTAGTCTTAAAAAAAAGGTTTTAAATGATTAATTAGTGGAAGAATGTGAGGAAGGTGACGAAGAAGAGGAAGAATAAGAGTATAATGAAGAACCAAAAGGTAAAAATAATGATGACAATTATCATGAAAATTTGACAATGAAAATGACGAGAAAAAATATGAAGAGTAAGAAAACAGTGGAAAAAAACACAAAGACATAGATGGTAGTGATCAATTAAATATGAGAAAATGAGATTAATTGATGATTCTAAAAATGTTTCATTTGTCTCGTGGTCAAAAAAATGGTTTAGTATATGCATCGTCACCAGTTCGAATGTTCGATCCACCTCGCCTCGACGTCCAGTTAAATCCAATTAAATTTATGATTCTTTTGATCATATTTATTTTTTTAACACAACTGATTTTAAAATTTTTAAAAAATTGTGTATCAAAAATAAAATTTTTGCCTTAATAGTAATTTAAAGTTTTTTACAAGATAATATTTCATAACTGTCATCAATCATATATAATTTTGACCAAAACATATTAAATAAATCCATGCGTAGCGTGGTTTCAAAACCTAGTAATTACAAAAATTTCATTACATAATAACAGTTTAGGTAAATTTATTTTCCAT
Organism: Camelina sativa; assembly: GCF_000633955.1. Taxonomy (NCBI): domain Eukaryota; kingdom Viridiplantae; phylum Streptophyta; class Magnoliopsida; order Brassicales; family Brassicaceae; genus Camelina; species Camelina sativa. Next base: position 36,103,824 of record NC_025695.1, read on the forward strand.
TTTATTGATTAACGCTCTTTACAATCAGTGTCGGTTAGTACATGTGCTGCAAATGAGCACACAGTCATAAGGCCCAAAACAACTGTTTACATGTTTAGATTTTTATTACCGAGTCTCGCCAATGTTTGAGGCAAGTTTGCCTACAACAGACTGATTTTCTAGTCACTCTTAACTTTAATACCAACACACGAAATTATCGTAAGTAAAGTTTGGAGAAAAATAAATAAAGAGAGTAGATGAGACGAGGAAGATATGCAAATTTTTCAATAGAATTTGTTTTGAATTGATTTTAGATATCTAAAATCAAATTCATTTATTAGAGAATTTGTTTATTATTAATATTGTATTTTTGCTTATTTTCATGATGTTTTTTGTCAGCTTTTAGTAAAGATTAAAATATTATAAGTATTTCAAAAACATTTTTGACTATTTATAGTTTCAAAACTCTTTACATAATTTTAGTAAGAAAATACACAAAAAACAAAAAATTAGTTTTAAAACATTTTGTTGCATCACAATTCACAAGTTTGACATCTATTGAAGAGCTTCTCGAACACCAATCGGACTTTCTTTCTTTCGTTGGAAAGCTAGAAAAACCATCTTTCACCTCCAAGTATCATCAGATCAAGACTCAAAGCCAAACAAAATTTATGCCCGTTTAAAGGGGATTTTTTTTTCCAGTCTCACCTGTGGCGAAGCAAGCTGAAGTCAAACACTTCGTTACCGCGCCCATAAGCCTTCTTTTCGTGGCCAAGTTCTTCTCCAGCACGCCTTCATGTCCCGGTGCCGCAACCAGCCTTTCGTTTTCCGTCACTTACTCAAAACAATGTCTCTTCATCGTTTTCGACCTAAAAAGCCCTAAAACTAACTAGTTATGAAGATCCGAGAACTTACAAAATACATAAGACTCACCCCCTAATTAAGAAAGACGTGTCTTACTGTCTTAGAGCCTCTACAACAGTTTTTCATACCGAAGCCACCAATCCCTATCACCCTATGACACATTCGTATTGGACCTTAAAGTTTCGATGCCCATTTTGCTAGATTTTTTTTTTTAACTTAAATAAATTAAAAGTAGTAATGGATCCAAAATTAGTAAAATGCTCCATAAATATTTTTAAAGGCCTCAAAATTAGCAAACAAAAACTTAAAATTAGCAAAAAAAAGTCTTATAATTGAAGAAGAGGCCTCATAATTAATAAAAGATGCCTCATATTTAATAGAATTGTAAAAAAATATCCACAAAATTTGTTTAAAAAAACTCCAATTTAGCAAAAATAACTCTATAAATTAACCAAAAATTTCTCATTGCTAAAAAATTATCTAAAATGAACTACTAAAAACGAATCCTAACTCCCAAGAATATATTGTATTTTTTCTCTCTCGGGCACCACTATCGAGGCACTCTCTTCAGCAATGTTTTCCGACGCCGGCGACGCCATGTCTCGCCGGCGTCGGGAGATCCAGACATCTAAAAGCTTTTTGATAACGTTCTCACTTCTTTGGCTCATAGTTTCTCCATTCACTCCAACCATTTCGCATCTCCATCATCTTTGTTCTTTTCCTCGGATCTTCCTCCAAGCACCTAAGCTAGTAAAAGATGAGGCTCTCGCCTCTAAATGTTGTTTCTCCTCAAAATCTGAGAATTGTCTCATTAAACCACACGGATCCGTCGGATCTGAAACCTTCCCGGGATACCACCGGAGAACCTTTGCAAACCCTTTCGCCGCTGACCCATCCTCCGACCAAGACTCTTCACCCATCTTTCTCAAGTGGTACTTTAGCTCACCCGCATTACATGATTCCATTCTACAAATCTCGGTGACACTTTTTTCATCTCCGGCAACCATACCGACGCTGTTCAGCCGCCACATACTCACCATCATCCAACCAGCCAAAGGGAACCTAGGGTTTTTGCTTATTGGGCCTCTTTCTTTTTGGACCAGTATGCATCCCATGTAGACCCATCTTCAAAAGCTGTGGACCAATTTATACATCTGTTAGGCCCAGGTCTGTTATAATTAATAAATGTTTAGCTCACTTAAGCTTGATGGTCCGATACTTTTCTCGATTTGCTCTGCTTGGTCGAGAGCATAAGTCGCGGCTAGTGTCGACATCTCTAAAGTGGCTTTGCAACTATCCCTTAGGAATCCTGGTCCAAAGTTATGCTCTGAATACATCTCATGTTTGTCTAAGTTTGAAGAGTTTTGTCTCTATGCACAACCATTTCAACACCAATTGCAAGCTTTCCCCAGAAGAATCCACTCACCGGATTTCGTTGATGGCAGGAGATAATCCTGGACCGTTACTTGTGTCTTTTCCGGTGAGTTTGTCGAGGACGCACGACATCTCTTCTTTCTGGGTGGAAACCTCCGTTATCGTTCTAATGATAAAAAGAATTTTATCCGACCTTGAGGGTCTCAGGTTTACAGTCTTCGCCTCTATGGAGATTTTCTTGCTGCAACCATCCTCCTTTGTGGAGAGAACTGTGTTTTTCCCCTCCTCCTTTATGGAGAGAACCGTTTCTTGTCTCGGATTGATGACTCTTAAGTCGAGAGACAGCCTCTTTATCCTAACCGTTATACTGCCTTGTGTAGAGAAAGTCATGTGTCTTGTGCCGACGAGACCTACGGCTACAGATTCCTTTTCAACGTCACGGTGTCATATGACAGTGACCACTCATCAACCTCCCGAATTGCTCGTGGAAGTGCTCGCGACGTACCATGAATTTACTTGTGGCAAGATGCTTTTTAGCTCATGTCTTCAATTGTTACGGTCGTTCTATCTTAGTTATATTTATGCTGCATCCCTGAATGCTTTCTCTTTGAGTTTTAAAACCTTGAGTTTTCTCGGAACTCTCATCTATCCTTGTAAGCGATGTTTCCTTTTGAATGAATGAAGAAAG
>NC_025695.1:36106774-36132506 GCF_000633955.1 Camelina sativa
AAAAAAAAAAAAAAAAAAAAAAAAAATTATCTGAATTTTAGAAAATTAATACAAAAAATTATTAAGAGTTCATAATTAGTGAAAAAATTAGCAGTTTTTACTTTTTAAAAAGACCCCCAAATTTTGTTTTCCCTAATAGGCCCCGAAAATTACCGGACCGACACTGACATTTACACATAAAAAAAGTATTTAGGGATCAAATTCAAAGAAACCAAAACGGCCCACATAAGATTATATAGAATAGATTAATCTTGGTCAACAAAAAAGTAATACGGACTCTTGAATTTTTGCACAAAAAGTTAACTTATATCAGTCGATATACGTGCATGAATATCTAACTTTTTTTTGGTGAATGACCAGGGGTTGACACACCCAGAATTTATTATTGCAAACTTAAAAAAAAATTACACACGAACACGTCTATGGATCATAGCGTCGTGCACATCTTCACGCAACAAAGGCTCAACTAAAACATAAGCAACAGTAAAAGCATGAAAACGAAGTGGTAAAGAAAAAGCATAGATGACTAATCCGTCCGTTAAGCTATTAGCTTCTCTATACACGTGAATAACCCGGACTATCCAATCCCTTACAAGAAACCGTGGCACAGACGTACAAAAAAAAACAAAGGATGTGATTTAGTAATCCCTTGTGTAATAAAAGCTACAACCATCTCAGAATCCACTTCCAACTACAACCGCTGAACTCGGTGCTCCCACGCCGTATATAGGCCATAATATACACCCTAAAGCTCCGCTAGTTGTGCTGAGCACCTATCAATGTTCACTACAGCCTCCACAACAACCGCCCATGCTATCCTGCAACACCCCCCCCCAACTGTAGCAAGGCCTGAATGACCTTTTGAAGCTCCATCCATGTTCATTCTATACCAACCAGGCGCAAGAGCAACCAATCCAATCTCTCGGTCCACTTGTATACTCTGAGATCCCTGAAAACTCCCCCCGACATTAGCCGAAAAAACCTCTACTGCCAGATCTTTTAGAAAGCGAACACGATCTCTGCAAGTTTTATTATCACCAAAAACATTACAACACCGCCATTTCCATTGCCACCATAATAACATGGCAAACAGCGTGACCCATGCGCCATCATTTCCACCTCCCTGACCTGTAAGATTATCGTAAATCTATTTAAACAGAGATGACTGAAAGAAAGATTACCTCCTTGACAACGGTATAATCCGAGCCCATAAACCTGACATTGCAGGACAATCACAGAGCACATGAATAATAGTCTCCACACCTTTACGACACACCTGGAAAACATCAGAATCTGAGAGATGCCTCCTCTTTCGTTCTGCTTTTGTCATGATCACCTGCTGAGAAACTAACCACAAGAAGCACCTAACCCTCTCCGTCGCCATAACCTTCCAAATACAATTTTAAAAAGTACCCATATTTTGCTTGGGTACTCCCTCTTGTGTCAACATTCTGTATGCAGACTGAACCGTGAACTTACCATCCGGATTTGCACGCCAAGACAATCTATCCTTGGAGCCCGTGAAACTCTCCAACACCATAGCGCCAAGTTCCAGTCTTTTATTTTCTGTCACATACGGTGTGATGCGGGAGAGATCCCAGCCAAAGCCATCTCACCAAAGTTCCCTAGTTGTAACTTCTTTCAAACCATTAGGTAGCACATCCGTTATCTCCTCCACCAACGGTTATCAGAGAGCCAAATATCAGTCCAAAACCTTATATGTCTCCCATCCCCAATAACCCAACCCTAACCCTTATGGATCACCTCTAGCAATCCAATACCCACACTCCTCCAAGTAGAGGACCAGTTACTCTTCACCTGCGTCCAAGCGTGATTATGAATATCCCCAACCTTATAGTTATGACGAACAACTTGTGCCCACAAACTATGATGATCATGCAACACTCTCCAACCAACCTTGGCAATCATAGATGTCGGATTACAAAGTTTGAGAACGTTTTTAGGTGGCTAGGCAAAACCTTAAGGAAAAGAAAAAAACGAAATAAAAGATATCTTTGGCAAAGACTTAACAAAATGTATATATAGTCCAACATGGAAAGCCCTAAACAAAAAACGACAAGGTAAAGAGTCGGTTTGGGAATCTCCTGAAGCGTGTGAGACGGAGCGTCTTCCTGACNGAATATCTAACTTTTTTTTGGTGAATGACCAGGGGTTGACACACCCAGAATTTATTATTGCAAACTTAAAAAAAAATTACACACGAACACGTCTATGGATCATAGCGTCGTGCACATCTTCACGCAACAAAGGCTCAACTAAAACATAAGCAACAGTAAAAGCATGAAAACGAAGTGGTAAAGAAAAAGCATAGATGACTAATCCGTCCGTTAAGCTATTAGCTTCTCTATACACGTGAATAACCCGGACTATCCAATCCCTTACAAGAAACCGTGGCACAGACGTACAAAAAAAAACAAAGGATGTGATTTAGTAATCCCTTGTGTAATAAAAGCTACAACCATCTCAGAATCCACTTCCAACTACAACCGCTGAACTCGGTGCTCCCACGCCGTATATAGGCCATAATATACACCCTAAAGCTCCGCTAGTTGTGCTGAGCACCTATCAATGTTCACTACAGCCTCCACAACAACCGCCCATGCTATCCTGCAACACCCCCCCCCAACTGTAGCAAGGCCTGAATGACCTTTTGAAGCTCCATCCATGTTCATTCTATACCAACCAGGCGCAAGAGCAACCAATCCAATCTCTCGGTCCACTTGTATACTCTGAGATCCCTGAAAACTCCCCCCGACATTAGCCGAAAAAACCTCTACTGCCAGATCTTTTAGAAAGCGAACACGATCTCTGCAAGTTTTATTATCACCAAAAACATTACAACACCGCCATTTCCATTGCCACCATAATAACATGGCAAACAGCGTGACCCATGCGCCATCATTTCCACCTCCCTGACCTGTAAGATTATCGTAAATCTATTTAAACAGAGATGACTGAAAGAAAGATTACCTCCTTGACAACGGTATAATCCGAGCCCATAAACCTGACATTGCAGGACAATCACAGAGCACATGAATAATAGTCTCCACACCTTTACGACACACCTGGAAAACATCAGAATCTGAGAGATGCCTCCTCTTTCGTTCTGCTTTTGTCATGATCACCTGCTGAGAAACTAACCACAAGAAGCACCTAACCCTCTCCGTCGCCATAACCTTCCAAATACAATTTTAAAAAGTACCCATATTTTGCTTGGGTACTCCCTCTTGTGTCAACATTCTGTATGCAGACTGAACCGTGAACTTACCATCCGGATTTGCACGCCAAGACAATCTATCCTTGGAGCCCGTGAAACTCTCCAACACCATAGCGCCAAGTTCCAGTCTTTTATTTTCTGTCACATACGGTGTGATGCGGGAGAGATCCCAGCCAAAGCCATCTCACCAAAGTTCCCTAGTTGTAACTTCTTTCAAACCATTAGGTAGCACATCCGTTATCTCCTCCACCAACGGTTATCAGAGAGCCAAATATCAGTCCAAAACCTTATATGTCTCCCATCCCCAATAACCCAACCCTAACCCTTATGGATCACCTCTAGCAATCCAATACCCACACTCCTCCAAGTAGAGGACCAGTTACTCTTCACCTGCGTCCAAGCGTGATTATGAATATCCCCAACCTTATAGTTATGACGAACAACTTGTGCCCACAAACTATGATGATCATGCAACACTCTCCAACCAACCTTGGCAATCATAGATGTCGGATTACAAAGTTTGAGAACGTTTTTAGGTGGCTAGGCAAAACCTTAAGGAAAAGAAAAAAACGAAATAAAAGATATCTTTGGCAAAGACTTAACAAAATGTATATATAGTCCAACATGGAAAGCCCTAAACAAAAAACGACAAGGTAAAGAGTCGGTTTGGGAATCTCCTGAAGCGTGTGAGACGGAGCGTCTTCCTGACATGTGTGATCGAGTCGGTGTGCGTCCAGTGGCTCGATTGGTATATGAAAGTGGCTCGAACGGTGTGAGTAGGAGTGGCTCGAGCGGTGTGAGTAGGAGTGGCTCGAGCGGTGTGAGTGAAAGTGGCTCGAGCGTGGTCGGCTTGAAGGAGGTGCGGGGAGGTTGGCTCGAGCTGGGTGTATACGCATCCACTAAAACGATGATAACTCTTGAACCACACCTCCGATTGGCTTGAAATAAACGGAATTAGAAAGATGACTCAATTTTCTACAACTTGGATGAAGATGTCAAAAGCTGAATCCCTCGATTGGTGGCTCAAGTGATGGCTCGAGTTGTGGCTCAAGTGGTGGCTCGAGCATGGATGTTGGAGCGTGGTTCGAGCGTTGATGACATCCATTCTAGGCACGATGGATCAAGTGGGATGCTGGTGCTTCTTCCTGGGAGTGCGTCCAAGTCGGATGTTGGTCGAGTCACATGACGTCCATTCCGGGCATGCTTGGTCGAGCCGCATGTCTCAACCTGCATTCAGTTCCAACAGTCTGGACATCTCCTAAACACCTGAAATAACTCCAATATGCAAGATGTATGCAAGACCAATGCAAAGACTACCTAGATATGCATATTATGCAAAAGAGACTAAAAACAATGCAAAACAATGAGTTAAGAGAACAAAATGAATAACAAATGCATGATGAAAGAGTGTAAAATATATACATATCAACTCCCCCAAACTTATTCTTTCCTTGCCCTCAAACAAATAACAAGAACAAAGTATGGAAGAGAGGTTTGAAAATGGGGTCTCAGAACCTAAAACATGTTGAATAAAATAGTTGGAATCAAGGTCCTTGTTTTTAGTTCTATGATGCATGGTGAAAGAACTTTATTTCTTAACTTAATTGAAACGATTCTGATCTTTAATCTACACATGCAATCCTATCAATCACTCCCTTTAACATTCATTAACAGAGAACCGTGAATCAAGCTAAGCAATGTCATTGAACTCATTTTGCTAGGGTAAAAGGTCAGAGACAAAGATGGTCTCCTTCTCAAGTGGTTTTATCAATACAGAACAAGGTTCTCTCACGAAAAGGAGTTGAGCTTAAGAGAAGGCTAAAGGTTGAAACCAACTGATATATACAAGAGTAGTACCCTGTCTACCCAAAGGTCCCAAGGAAACTTAGCTCTAACATTCTAACCCCGGAGTTGGTCCTATCTCTACCCTTCATCAATATCTCTTCTCAAACCCATTCTCTTATTCGTTGCCCTTAGTCTTAGGAGGAGGTCACTTCTTATCATTCTAGCGGATTGGGAAATCTTTATTATCACTATGGTTCCTTTTCTTTTCTTCCAAGGACTCTAGACATCTTAAGCATTTTTACTTTCTTTTCTTTGTCTAATCTTTTAATTTTATGCCCAGAACCAATAACTCTTTTTACTTTGCTCAACCCAAATCCTTTAAACGTTGAAAACACATCCCCTTCCTAAAGACTTTCTACCCTTTACTTTTCCATACCTAATGCCCAAAATCGAGTTCTCACCTAGTCTTACTAGTCCAGATAACGAGAATTAGAACTACACAGGATCCTACTCTTGTCGGTTAGAACTTAACACTTTCTAACAAGCTCAACTCGGAAAAGGCCTGACACTCAAAGAATACAATTGGCTTGAAAGAACGGTTGGTTAAGGGTGCGGGGAACTGTTCCAAAGATGGGAATCAGCTACTTGGATTGACAAGGGTGGTAAAAATGTGAAAGACAATCCAAGTATGTATATGGTATCCATGAGTTCGACTTTAATGCATAACAAGGTAATTGAAAGTCAGGATTATGTTCAGATAGATAGGGAATGACGTCAATTCAAAACATGCTTCAATCTTACATTTCAAGTTCAATCAACAAGCATCAAAGAACTAATAACAAGGGCCTTGATCCTATCCTATTGAATCCAACATGCTAACGAGGTTACAACATCATCAACCCCTATGCTAAGTGCAACAACCCAATATGAATAACACTAGACTCAATCCTAATATGCAAATGCAAACTATATGAACACTCTATTTTTGTGAAAATTTTCGAAATTTTTTTTTTCAAATTTTTTTTTGTTTTTTTTTCTATCCAAATAGATAGATGCAAACTCAAACATGATATGATGCAAAAATTTGAAGTAATAATCACAAAACATAATATCAGATACATCATCTCAAACCCTCCCTCAAACTTAAATTACACAGTCTCGTGTGTAAGAAAAATTTGCAGAAGGATTTAAGAATCACAACACAAACAATGCATGAATAAAATGGTATATACAAAGGGAAGGTAGGAGTACCTCAGTAGTAGAAGAAGGAGTCGGTGCTACTCGAGCGAGAGTGTCCTTGGTTCCAGTCGAGTGAGATGCAAAATTCTGGAATCACCTTGATGTCGGATTGTTGAGGAAGAATGTCGGTTCTCCGGGGATGAAGGTGGTGACTCGAGCGAGATGTAGTCGGTGGGTCGAGTCGTCGGGAAGTTGGTGCCAGTCGAGTCGAACAGGGGTGCCTCGAGGTATGCTACACGACGTTGGTCGAGTGGGACAGTATTGCTCGAACAGGACAGGTGAGAAAGGTTGACTTGAATGTTGCAGCTCCTGGCGGATCGAGTGACATAGTGTGATTCCACTCCGGTCAAGTTGCTTGTTCTCCGCGTGTTGACGTGAGTGTGCGAAGTGAGGTGCACTTGTAACTTGGGTTACAATGGGGAAAGAGGGATCGAGTCGAGGGGTGGTGGCTCGAGCGACACTTAACTTCAGCGGATCGAGTGACAGAGTGGAGATTGCAAGACTATGACGTCGGTCGAGTCGGACCAAGTCGACTCGAGGGAGATGAGTCCGGCGATCGAGTGGTCCTGTACTGGCTCGAGTGGGTGAGTGGAGTAGACGCGGCTCGAAGGGGATGGGAGATTGATTCAATAAGTGATGCTTTCACTTTTCCTTTTCTGTTGCACATACTCCCTTCTGCAGATTCCTGAACACTAGAAAACTAAAAACGAAAATTAAAAACACAAAGATCCTAAAGAATATTTACAGTGATACATTTGGGACTTCCTCCCATGTGAGCTTGTTTAAAGATACCTTTGGGACTTCCTCCCAAGTGAGCTTGTTTAAAGTCTCTGAGCTTGACTTTGCATACTCCTTATGCTTTGGGAGGGTCATAGAGGGGCTTTGGAGACCCCTCTAGAATGTTTGGTCTAGCCAGAACCTCTTTAACATTCTACCCAGGTTCAATAAGAAAAGATCTTCTCTTCTTCATTATTCCCAACCTCTGTCTTGTTTTTCTTGGAGAAATTTTTTTAACTTTACTCAGGAGCTGCATGATTTGCCCTCTCATCTCCTCCAACATGGCTGTTAACTCCATCACTGTATCCCTTAGAATCTTGGTTGTTTGGAGTTCAGAGAAATTGTCAAGCGTGGAAGGACTTGTCTCTTGCGGTTGGTGATCACGAAGCAGGTCTCGACGCTTAGGGAGGGTAACGATTGCACTCGAGTTGGAGAATGGTTGAGTGACACTTTGAGTTTTCTCTTTGGTTACCAAAACCTCTGTTTCTGCCTCGTTCACACCCTAAAAGATGTCAAACCCAGCATTCAGATCTTTCTCTTCAATCACGAAGGTTTGTCCATCAATAGTTGGTTTCTTCTTATAATCCTTGATATCAAACTTCATCTTGAAGTTTTTACCCAGATTGAGATCAATCATCCCCTTCTTGACATCAATGACTGCTCCAGCTGTAGCTAAGAAAGGTCTTCTCAAGATTAGTGGATCTTTAGGCTCTTCATCCATTCCCAGCACCACAAAGTCAGTAGGAATCTCAGCTTGTCCAATTTTGATGGACAGGTTCTCTAGTAGACCATAAGGCAATCTAGTAGTCCTATCAGCCAATGTTAAGCGGAGGTTGCATGACTTATATTTGTTGAATCCTACCCTCTGAGCTACAGAGAGTGGCATGAGGCTTACAGAAACACCAAGGTCACATAGGCATTTTATGAAGGCCAATGGGCCTAGAGAGCAAGGCAATGTGAAAGAACCAGGGTCTTCTAGATTCTTTGGGATAATCATCTTCTGAATAACAGCCTTGCATTCATGAATAACTCCACCTATGACATGTACTACTCTCTCATCTTCTAGAGCCTTAACTTGAGCTCCTTTAGCTATCTCCTCCTTCTCTTTGGTCCTTTCTGTTACCAAATCAGTTCAAAACTTTTGATATTGAGGCGCAAGTACAAATGCATCAAGCAAAGGCATCCTAAGTTCAATCTCCTTGACTTGTTTTTCGAACAGAGCTTTATACTTCTCAGTAAGCTACTTCTTAAACCTCACTGGAAATGGTAGAGGTGACTTGTATGGTGGAGGAATGAATCTCACAGGTTTATCCTTGGGAGCAGCGGACTCTTTAGTAGCTTGAGGATCAGATTGCTTGACTGACTCAATTGGATCCTTGAGCACCTCGACGGAATCCTTTATCTGAACTTCATCTTGAAGAAAATCCTCCACATCTAATCACTCATTGTCCTCAGTGAGTCGTACATCTACAGCTTGGGTGGTGATGGCATAGATAGTAGCATAGTCCTTGGGGTTTGACTGCTTTTCCAGGTAGTTGGCCAGGTGTTGGGGAAGAAGTAGAAGCACTCTTGCCTTCCATATACTTTATCTTGGAGTTAAGAGCTTCAAACTTGACATTCAGATCATTGTATGAACACTCCATTCGCTGACTGAGTTCAGGAAGCTTCTTGGCAGTTTCCACAGAACCACTAGCTTGGCCTTGAAGAAGTTGTTGTAGCATGTGCTTCATTTCTTGATCTGGAGCTTGAGTAGGTTGAACTTGTTGAGGTGAAAATCTTGGTGGTGGTCCAGAAGGAGCGTGATAACCTTGCTGAAACTGTTGCTTAGGCACGAATCATTGATTGTAAGGAACAAAAGGTTTTTGCGGACCTTGTTGTTGCTGCTGAGGAGGGTACACCTGATCTTGTGGATTTGCAACATTGGTGCTCCGGTAAGACAAATTGGGGTTTGTCTTGTAGGGGTTATAACCCTTGTTGTATCCACCTTGATTCTGGACGTAGTTGATTGCTTCAGACTGCTCACCCTCCCCATTCTGAACTTGAAAAGGGTCATCCTCAAATACGAAATGGACAGTCTGCTGCTGACTTAGCAAGAGGTGGTCAAGCTTGTCATTGACATTCTTATGGTCCCTCTTGTACTTCTCCTCAGACACAGCGTCACCTCTAACCGTGCGGTCGTAGTCTTCATTGTAGTTACCGTCAGACTGGGCGAGATTCTCAACCAGTTGCCATCCTTCATCAACGTCTTTGTTCAGGAAGTTACCATTAGAAGCAGTGTCAAGCAGCATGCGGATTTTTGGAAGTACACCACGGTATAGAGTGCTCAGCAGTGACTCGTTGCTGAAACCATAGTGTGGACACTGGCTCTGGTAACCCTTGAAACGCTCCCAGGTTTCACAGAATGATTCTGAGCTCTTCTGAGTAAAACCAGATATGTCATTCCTGAGACGTGCTGTTCGGGCGTTAGAGAAGAACTTGGCTAAGAAGGCTTTCTTTCAGTCATCCCAAGTGGTGATGGTTCCCTTGGGAATGTTTTTCTCCCACTGATGAGCTTTATCTCCCAGAGAGAATGGAAAAAGGCGCAGCTTGTAATCATCCTCACTCACGCCATTGATCTTGGTGAGACTGCGCAGATGATCGAACTCGTCCAAGTGGTGGAGTGGATCCTCCATAGGCAACCCGTGAAACTTGTTTCCTTGAATCATGGAGATCAAACCACTTTTGATTTCGAAATTGTTGTTCTGCACAGCAGGAGGGACGATTCCAGCACGATGAGTATGAGTGTTCGGTGCATCTCCATCACCAATGTGTCGCGGTCTCGGATTGGGTCTGTTAGGTTGTTCCATAGTGACTGGTGCGGGATGATCAGTGAAAGTACGAGCTTGTCGTGGTCTTTGCAACTGATGTATGTTGTCAATAGCAGGAAGGAGATTCTGAGTTCCTATTGATCTGGTGTGCATGCAAGGTTGCAATCAACAGGTTCCTGAGATGCAAAACAAACAAGCAAACAACCAAAACAAGTAATGAATCAGAATGATAAGTGTAACAAAATTTAATCTTGCAAAACTTGAAATCTCAAATGTAGCAAAACAAATCCCAAATGGCAACGACCCCAAATTTATACTAGGATTTTTGTGTGTCAATCCTAGCAGGTTCAATTAACCTTATGTGTTGTAGTACTTAAGGTGTCAATCCAAATAGGATGATGCTAGTCACTCAAGACGCAATCAAGATTTCACAAGTCAAGCCAATTCAAAGAGAGTGTTTTTATCTAACAATCCTAAAATGATCAGAATGCAAAACGAAAATGAGCTACAGGACTAGAAACGAGAATGTATGACAAGAAGCAAAAATGAATGAAAATAGAAAACGAGTCTAAGCAAGAATTAGATAGCAAGATCAGAAATGGTTTCAGGATGTAATAAAAATCAGAAAGATAGAAGCCCTAAGGATGGGAGTAATTGATGTCGATGAAGTATCCTAGTGTACAAAGTGTTTAACATGCCTCAAGCAAACTATCCCTAAACAATGAACATCACGACTTAGCTAATCCAATCTCTTGACATAAGTTACTCAGACTCAACCACTTCGAAACCTAGCTCTCGCTAGAGAAACATGATCAAACATTGCATGACAAACAAGTTCATTCACGTCAACAAACATCTTAGACAACTAATCTCTTAGGCTAGGACTGTAAGTCTCTGGCACAAGTTGGTCAGACATTTCATCAAACACCTTTTGGGTGTGGAAATGTCTAAGACCTAGTTCCAATTGATCAGAGAGAAACTAGTATTTTTAACTCTAGTCTAGAAGGGAATCATACGAATCCAACCTTAAACACCCTACATACTAAGATCCTCCACCTAATCTATCCCATCCTCAAAAACAGTCACACTACTCAGATCCAGAAATCATCATCAAAGATACGAATTCGGAAAAAATCGAATCAAGCATAGTAAGATAGATAAAAATGAGATGAACAACTTTGCAGAAGAAATCAAATGCAAAAACTCAATAAACTCAAAGATGTCGGATTACAAAGTCTGAGAACGTTTTTAGGTGGCTAGATAAAACCGTAAGGAAAAGAAAAAAACGAGATAAAAGATATCTTCGGCAAAGACTTAAAAAAATGTATATATAGTCCAACATGGAAAGCCCTAAACATAAAACAACAAGGTAAAGAGTCGGTTTGGGAATCTCCAGAAGCGTGTGAGACGGAGTGTCTTCCTGACATGTGTGATTGAGTTGGTGTGCGTCTAGTGGCTCGATTAGTATATGAAAGTGGCTCGAACGGTGTGAGTAGGAGTATCTCGAGCGGTGTGAGTGAAAGTGGCTCGAGCGTGGTCCGCAAGAAGAAGGTGCGGGGAGGTTGGCTCGAGCTGTGTGTATACGCATCCACTAAAACGATGATAACTTTTGAACCACACCTCCGATTGGCTTGAAATAAATGGCATTGGAAAGATGACTCAATTCTATAGAACCTTTATGAAGACGTCAAAAGCTGAATTCCTCGACTAGTGGCTCAAGTGATGGCTCGAGTTGTGGCTCGAGTGGTGGCTCGAGCGTGGATGTTGGAGCGTGGTTCGAGCGTTGATGACATCCATTGCAGGCATAATGGATCGAGTGGGATGCTGGTGCTTCTTCCTGGGAGCGCGTCCAAGTTGGATGTCGGTCGAGTCACATGACGTCCATTCTGAGCATGCTTGGTCGAGCCCCATGTCTCAACCTCCATTCAGTTCCAACAGTCTAGACATCTCCTAAACACCTGAAATAAGTCCAATATGTAAGATGTATGCAAGACCAATGCAAAGACTACCTAGATATGCATATTATGCAAAAGAGACTAAAAACAATGCAAAACAATGAGTTAAAAGAACAAAATGAATAACAAATGCATGATGAAAGAGTGTAAAATATATACATATCATGAATCTTCCATGGAGATCATATTCTCCTATTACTCCTAAAATAGCAGAATTAGTGACATAGTTAGCATTCTTACCATCCTTGACACCTCTTAACACTCGCAGATACAGAGACCACTCATAGATAGCTTCCCATCCTTGATCTTTAATCAAACCATTTGTAATCTTCTGTTCAATACCAAAAGTAAGCCCCAATAACATAAGAAATGTTGCCTCAATCTTGTGGTCTTTCTCAGCCTTACTCACACCTTTAAAACTCTTCTTTATGGTCTCATTCTCCCTTTCAAACTCAGCTGGACGTAGTTCTTTGAAAATAGCCCATATAAATATTTGCTTTGTTGAATCAAGGGACTTTTCCTCCTGCCACAAAGGAGACTCTAGTAGATCTTCAGATGCTTGTTGTGATTTTATCTCTCTGTGTGGAGCTGTGACACATCCATGAGCAGAAGAAAAGAACTCACCAGCCTCTACATTATCCAAGTCAATGTCATTATCTCTCTCTAGCATCTGCCTGGCTAAAAATTCTACATTTAAGATTTGATCCTTGAATAAAAATATTTGCCGCGACGTCTCTCCATATCTTTTGATTAGAGCTGCATAAGTACGTTGAAATGGGCTCTTCTCTGACTTAAGCTGCTTCTTATAGCCTGCTACTAGCAGCCTTTTACCATATGTGAACCACAAAACTGATTCCATTTGTTTCCAACATAACAATATGCGTCTATCCATCTTTGCTATAACACACTCTTCCTTGAAGCATGATAATACTTGTACTTCTAAACCATAATAATCAAGCAGCAACATGTGAATATTTTGCTCATAGGAGCATAATTCTAGCCACGTTTTTATATCAACACAAGAACATGTTGATAACCTATCAAACTCTTTGGACTTCATTTCTTTCCTCCATATGTCGGACAAACATTGCATTAACTTTATCAGCCTACCATGAGTGTAACATTTCTCTATCCCTTTCCACTTATCATACTCATTCCATGCTCCACCAGGTTCCCAAAGCCGATTATTCGAAGATGAAATGAATTTTGTTACCTGTTTTAGCTCATGTTCATCATCTTGTTCGTCTTTAAGAGAAAGAGTCTTGTTACTTCTCTTCCTGCCAAAGGTCTTGAACTCTACTGAATTACTTTTCACCACTTGCATCCGAGAGAACAAAAACGCTGCAACCTGATGTGATTCACTGTATGACTTCAATTCTTTCTCAAGCCAATCCCAAAGATCCATTTTAGATGGTAAACCACCAGGCTCCCATACACGGATCTGAACTAGTCCATCATAAACTGCTGACTTTGAACTCTCATCAACTAGCTCAAATCGATTAATTGTTCTCCTCCGACAAGCATCAACTGTTACTTTGAACTCTTTGTTGACATGGTCCCAATTTTTCTCTTAAGGATCTTTATTAAGCAAAGCAGTTTCCTCCTCCTAAGAGAACTTATCATCCATCAATTTGCTTCTCTTTCAAGTGGTTTTGAACTTGAACTTCCAGCCCTTGAGATACTTCCTCTGTTTTTCTTTACTTGTTACTCTAAGAGGAATTTGATCGAACACTTGATATGCAACATTTTTTACATTACCATTTGTTGATTGCTGAGGCGATTCTTCCACTTCCTTGACATTTGAACCCACTTTATGCACCATCAACACATCAGAAACGGAACGTAGAACCTGTAAAACTGAGGCACTCTCCAACGGTTCGATTAAGGGATCTGAATTCTTCACCGTTTCCACGAACGTGTCAGGATTCTTCACAACTTTCTGGATTTGATGAACTTCTTCTATATCATCAGAAGCTGGATCATCGTCACGTTCTATCATGACGATCCGAAATTTCTTGTGATTTAACTGTTGATGACCATGAGTGTCTTGTTCTTCATAAAAGATGCATAAACCTTTTTCCATTCTTTCATACACCTCCTCACATGAATACTTTAGGGGAATCATGTTTGTGTGAGGAAGATTTTGGTCCGAAGAGCTCAAATGCTCTGATACCAATGACCCAAACAAGGAAAACGAGCTATTTCCCCCGAAGAACTATCATATCGTTTTAGATAGAGCCCGAACTTTGACCATGATCTATATATCCCCGAAAAAAAAGTTTAAAACTTGTGTCTCCCTGAATCAAAAGTTTGAAACCTAAATCTCTATGTATATCGATTACATTGGTTTAAGCTCTAAACCAAGGTCAAACCTAGGTCAAACCATCTATTTTTAAAAACAAACCAAAATAAAACAAATTAAACGTAAAATAATAATAATTCAGATTAAAAACAAAAGTAATGGGGTAAATTAAGATTTAGCGGCGCTGAACTTTGTTGCCTCCTCCGTTATCACCAATCTCTCGGAAAAGCCTCAACAACAAACGGCAAGTAAAGTTCTCCACAAGCTTAGCGTCGTTGTATATTTCAATTTTCTCGCCGGATTTTCAGTTTCCGACGTTGTTATGCATTGCTCTCTCTGTCACCGTCTTCTCCACCAGCTTGCGTAGATACAACCACTCAACGATGCTCTCCTATTTGAAATCTCAGATCTGTTCTAAGTTATTCATCTCTCTATTTTGTCCTCCTTTGTCTCTCCGCCGCCGATCAGTAACCATATGTTCCGTCATCAGATCTCCGATTTTGGTGCTGTTCACAATCATAAGTATTCTCATTTCCATTACATGTGGTGTCAATCATAATTGGGCTTGGAGGTCTACACTTGGGATGGTTTTTAATTTTCAATTTTCTATGATTCTAACAATCAGCAAGAACATAAAGTCATTAAAATTCTTTCTAAATCCTAAACCAATACCTCCCCCTAATTCTAATTTTTTTCCAAATCGATTTTTCTAAAAATAATAAAAAAAATCTCTTTTATAAAAAGGTTTGAAAATGCGGTGAAAATTTTGGTTAATCAACTAAAATTAATTAATGCATAAGAAATAAAACATAAATTGCGTGATTGACAGGAATAATTAAGGGGGAGGTATTGGTTTAGGATTTAGAAAGAATTTTAATGACTTTATGTTCTTGCTGATTGTTAGAATCATAGAAAATTGAAAGTTAAAAATGAAGGATTCTAAGAAATTGTTTAGGAAGTTTTTTAAAATCTTGATGATTTGTTTTTTCTAATCTTGTAAAATCTTTCTATTTGATGAAAGAGTTTTCATGACTTTTGTTATGAAGGAAATGATATAAAATCCTAAACCAATAACATAAAATTTGAATTCATTAACAATCCAAGATTCTTTTGTTTTACTTGAATAACATAAAACTTTTAATGGCTCTATAAAACTCTTAATCCAATAACACTAGATTTATCAAGATTTTAGATAACTTTTTACAAATCCACAACCAATAACACCAAATTTTTAAAGAGTTTTTAAAAGTCTTGATTGAATAACAACATATTTTACCTAACTTTTAAAGTCATTAAAATTCTTTCTAAATCCTAAACCAATACCTCCCCCTAAGTTTGTTTAACTGATAAAATAAATTAATTGGATGAATGGAAAATAGAGCAGATAAGAAGACTCTCCCTAAAATCTTTCAAAGAGAGAGAAAGCTTCACTGATTTCGACGGTGGCTTCCGGCATCGACTGGCTTTCATAGCAGTGTTGGCCGGCTCTTTTTCTGGCATCGGCGGCTTCTACAACGTCGTTGGCCAGCTTTGGCTCCGACATCGGCGGCTTCCTTAGCGTCGGTGGTCGGCTTTGTTTCCGGCATCGGTGACTTCCATAGCGTCGTTGGCTGGGTTTGTTTTGATCGATGAAAACCTTTATCTCTCTTCTCTCTCTAGATCATTCAAAGAGATAAAGGTTTTTATTGTGTTTTTCCTCTCCGGCGACGGCCAACTTCCTCGGTGGCGTTAGCTGGCTTTTGACCAGCACCATTGAATACCTTATCAAGGGTGGCTGGCTTCTCTTCCAGCATCGATGGTTTCAAGCAAGCTTCCGGTGAAGTGCAAAATTTTCCTTGGAAGATTGAAAAGTTGTTGTCTAAAAAACTCGAAAATATGCTATCTATTTTTTTTTTTTGGAAGTTTAATACTTGTAATTATTAAATTTGAAAAATAATACTTGGTTTAATTTTTATTGTCTAAAAAAACCATCGTTTAATTTAAATTGGAAGATCCATACGTTTGACTTAATGCCTGTTAAATCTAATGACATAAGGGTTAACCATGGTTAGGATATTAACCCACGTGATTAATTGGAGGTAAATAAAAGACATTGTTGCCCTCCTTCTTCTTCCCCAAATCTATTTAAAGTTTAAGAACCCTAGAAGCTAAAAAATTCGATTGTCAAATTTGGTTTGAGAGAATGGTGAGCCAAGGTTCAGGGTCTGATGTGAATTCGAGCCAAAGCTGGGGTCCTCTTTGCAGCACGTGTGGTAGAGTTACGACTGTTGCGAAATCATGGACCAATGACAATCCAGGTAGAAGATTCTATAAATGTGTTGTTCATGGATTCTTTAGGTGGGCAGATGAACACTCACCATATGGGTGGCAGAAGGTGAGCTTACTAGAGGCGAGAGAAGAGATCAAGCAGCTGAAGAATCTCTTAGGGCATTGAATGAACAAAAGGTGAGTGGTTCCAACACCAACGTTACAGAGGATGAAGAGAAGAAGAATCTCGAAAATTCAGTAATGACAGCTATTGAGAGGGAAAACATGCTTCGACAGTTCATCTTTCTGTCTTGGGTTGGTTTCATTGTTGTAATTGGGATGATTCTTGCAATGAGGAAGTAGGTTATGTTGGGGAGGTTTCATTGTTGTTGTTTTCAGTTGTTAACTATGTATATCAATGAAATCCGGAAAAAAAAATAATTCCAAAAAACTTGTAATGTCATTCATCCGTAGCCGTTAGTTTGAAAATAGTAGGATCCTACCACCAAAAAAAAAAACAGGATCCTACAACATCCAACCATAAATCATCCTACCAGTGAGTTTAAAACATAGATAGATCATCCTACAAATGAATTTGAATCATCCTACAAGTGAATTTAATCTGACTTCTTCTCAGGTCGCCAAACATCAAACACCTTATCAGACCAAAGAGACATAAAAAAGACCGGCGGTTTTGGAACATCGTAGTACTTGCCACGACCTTTGACTTGTGAATTACCACAACCATTTCCACGTCCTGGAGGACAACCTCGTGCACGTCCTGTACCACTTTTTTTAGTTGTTGGTGGAGCACTTGAATGATGCGGTACTTCTTGGTTTTGTGCAGATTGACTTTGTGCAACAGGTGGTGTCGATTGTCTTTGAGCAGCCTTCCACCTCTTTGGTGCATTGTGGATGCTCCAAGGGTCATCGTGGATGCTCCAAGGGTCATCATTATCCTATAACAATCATGATATCACATTGTTACAATTCAAACTATCATCATACACACACATCTAATTCAGATTACTTACCAGACTTTTTCGTGGTCTGCCCCTTTTGCGTGGAGGAGGTAATTGGACTGTTTGTTGCTTGCAGGTTCCCTTATTGTGACCAATTTGCTTACAGTTGCTACACGTAACAGTTTTACCTTCTCTTGCAAGCTTTGTTGGATTAGTTGATGATTCACCTGGCTCCTTTATCCTATTAAAATTTTTTGGGCGTCCTCGTTTTTTCCTCTTATCAGGTACTTCAATTGGTCCTTTGCCTGTTTTCTCCCACAACCTTTCACCATTTACAGGTTCTATGTTCTCCTTATATGTATCTTTCCAGACATTTGTTTGTAAATGTCCATCAACATAGCTACACATAAAACATAACGTTAGTCGACAATCACATGAAAAAGAAAAAAAGGTTTCGTTAAGCATGAAAAAGAAGTTCGAAGTTACTTACTCTTCTGGATCACGATTGTGTTCTGTGATGACATATATGGCATGTGGACAAGGTATGCATGTGAGCTTCCACTGGTTGCAAGCACATTATCTCTGAAGGAGGTTGACACAGAAGCTACCAGAATCCTCTAATACCTCATATTTGGTCTCACCACTTTTGAGGACTGAGCAAAACTTCGCTGATTTTCGGTTGGCTTCAAGTATCTCCATAATTTTATGAGGAAACCGGGTATTACATTTGTTTGTCATACCAGACAGTTTAGCAATGCACTTCATGGAGATTCTCCTCACTTCCTCAAGCATATTAATAACCGGTAACTTCCTGGCGTCTTTGATTGTTCGGTTGAAACTCTCAGAGAGATTGTTGCACACATCCTCACAGCTTGAATGGTAGCTGAAAAACGCCCTACACCATGTACTCGGTTCTATTTTCATCAAATCCTCAGCAGTAGGTGGATCATATACTTTCAAAGCTTCCATATTATAAGAGAAATCCCCAACTGTTGCACTGTATACGATGGCCCAGAAAAAACTCTCATGTGTGTAGTCACCATAAACCTTCTTCCAATTGGCATATATGTGTCGAGCATAATGCTTATCCTCTGCATTTGGAAGCAAATCAGATATTGCATTGATTAACCCATTTCTCTTGTCTGACATAACAGTCAATCCATCGCCAACTCCCAAATCCAAATCTGTCTTTAGCTTATCAACAAACCAAGACCATGACTCATTGTCCTCAACTCTGACTATTGCCCAAGCAATAGGATAAATCCTATTGTCTGCATCCCTTCCAACAGCTGCTAGAATCTCACCTTTCAATTCCCATTTCAGAAATGCTCCATCAATTCCGATAATAGGACGACAGCAATTCTTCCATGTTCTTCTAAGCGCCGCAAAACAGACATAGAACTTGTCAAATTGTTGCTTACCACTCACCTGCGGAATGGTTACAATCTCTGTGTGAGTACCCTCGTTAGACAGCTTCAGCTCTCTCTCGTAGTCCCACAACTTTGCAAACTGTTGTTTCTATGTTTGTATCACCAAATCAAACGCTATCCTCCTTGCTTTTTGGCAAATCCACTTAGAGACTGATATCGTGTACCTCATCATTATCTCATCCTTGATGTCGGTCCAACTCAAAGACGGTCTTCTTCTTGCTTCTTCTCTGAATAACCTACCAATTACACCCAGTTTCAACATCCTTGCTTTTCCACTCACAGCATGGTTATGGATATCAACATATGTCTTCACTGACCATCTCCCTACACGCTTATCCACAGAACAATAGATCTTCCAAGGACATGTCCCATGTCTGCATATTGCCGCCAACTGTGTCTGACCCCATTTACAAAGCTTCACATCATAATTCATCTTCAATATATACCTTAAAAGTTGATCCTTGAATTCCTCTCCATTACGAAACATCTACTTTATCCACAAGTACGATGGCTTATCCTTTGAGTAACTAGCTCTTGATACTTCTCTTTCATAGCGGTCAAAAGCATCCCACTCTTCATTTGTGTCCATAGTAGGCTCCAGACGCTCAACATCCATGCATTGTCTCTCAAATTCTTCCTCCTCCTCTTCACGCACTGCATCTTCTACAGCCTGACGAGCAGCTTCTTCCTCAGCTTCTACAGCAGCCTCTCCCTGATCCACATCATCAGATTGTCTATTAATCTTTTCGTAAAAAGCCCTAAACAGAGGATCATGCTCACCCCCAAAAACTTCTTCTAGTGGATCATCTCCTTGATCCTGTCCTTGCTCATGTCCTTGCTCCTCATCAACATCAGCGGTTTTATCTCCATCATGTTCTTCATCACACATCTCAGGCACTTCAACATCACACTGCTCACCAGGCTGAGACAGAGGAAATGGAGAGGGTTGAGACACAGCTTGTTGGATGAATATGTCGACTTCGCCACCACTCTCAGCTTCAGCACACAACATTCTAATACCACTATCTCTGTCTGTTTCGATAACTCTTGATGAAGATATGTCCTCATTTGGTAGCTTGTACCATACTTGTTCCACTGCCCTCGATACTCCATTCTCTGCGCAGAACTCATCGAAGATTGACCAAGTCATCAAGTCTGGATCAATCAACATGGCTTTAATCTCTTCTCCTCCAACGTACATAAAAGACCCATCCTTATGTGTGACATCTCCTCTGAAGTGAATATTTAGTTTAATTTGATCGAACCCACTGCAAAAAGAAAAGAAAAATGTTCAGATTAGCCATTGAACCCTAATTCCTAAACCAATTGAACCCTAATTGAACCCTAATTTTAACATCCAATTGAACCCTAATTAAAAACCCAATTGAACCCTAATTCTAACACCCAATTAAACCCTAATTAAAAACCCAATTGAACCCTAATTCAACACCCAATTGAACCCTAATTCAACACCCAATCGAAAATATCCCTATCCCCAATTGAACTCGAACCCTAAATCGTGACCCACTCAAACCCTAATTCAACACCCAAATCGATTATAAGACAAATTCAACCTTAAATCAAGACCCAATCGATTATAACCCCAATCGAACTCGAACTATCAATCGCGACCCACACAAACTATCAATCGCGACCCACACAAACTATCAATCGCGACTCACTAGAACCCTAAACATTGAAGTTAAAACGCAAATCACATACCTATCTCTCTGTCGTTAACGCATCGAAGACATCACAAATTCAACGAAAATCGCAACTAATCAGACGCTAAGATTCATCGCAATAAACGGATTTAGGGGTTTGCTCGTTGAGAAGAAGAAATCGCCTTTAGGGTTCTTAGAAACAAAATTGATTTGGGGGTAAACTAAAAGGGCAAAAAAGTACTAATTAACCTCCAATTAATCACGTGGGTTAATATCCTAACTATGGTTAACCCTTCCGTCATTAGATTTAACAGGCGTTAAGTCGAACATATCTTCCAATTTAATTTAAACGATAGTTTTTTTAGACAATGAAAATTAAACCAAGTATTATTTTTCCAATTTAATAATTACAGGTATTAAACTTCAAAAAAAATAGATGGCGTATTTTTCGGGTTTTTTTCCCGTAAAAAAATATAAAAAATCTGCTATTTCTAGATACTTCTGAGTTCTTACCCAGTCGATTACGGTTTAGTTCAATTCATTGAGTTACCAATCTAATAACCGATTAAATGTGTGAACCGGCTTTATATATATATATATATAAAAATCAATCTCCTCAATATTTTTTCTCATCAATCTCCTCGTCTCCACAAATCTCCTCCTCGTCAAACTCCGTGTCGTCTCTAAAAATCCGAAACCAATGTCGACGGTGAGAAAAATCACTCTAAAGAGCTCCGATGGCGAAAACTTCGAAATTGAGGAAGCGGTGGCGCTAGAGTCACAAACCATCAAACATATGATTGAAGATGACTGCGCTGATAACGGTATCCCTCTCCCAAATGTCACCAGCAAGATCCTTTCGAAGGTGATTGAGTACTGCAAAAAGCATGTCGAAGCTGCTGCTGCCAAATCCGAAACCGCCGTTGCTACTGCTGCGACTACTACTACCGTCGCGTCTGGTTCTAGTGATGAGGATCTTAAGACTTGGGATTCTGAGTTTATCAAAGTTGACCAGGGCACTCTCTTCGATCTCATCCTGGTTTGCCTTCGATTTATTTGTTTTTTTACTCGGTGGTGGTTGATTTTTTTTTTCATTTCTAGGGTTTCAAGATCTGGGGTTTCTAATTGAGATATAATGTATAGTGTTCGTGGGAGAGATAACTTAATTTGCTTAGGTTTTGAAATTTCCATTTCTGATTTGAGGTGTAATTTTAGGGTTTTGAGGGAAACTAAATTGGTTTGTAGGAGACTCCAGTCTTGATGTTGTTAGATATTTTCCAAATTTCAGATCTGAAACGGTTTTTGAGATCTTAATTATCTTGAGCTACAAATTAATTACCAATTCTTTCCAGTATCATATCTGGTTAACTCTTTTGTCTGGTTAAGAAAGTTTCAAAGACAACTAATTTTTTAGGTTTTGTTAAGATCGATTTCTAATTTCTGGTTTTCTTATTAGGGTTTTGAAATCCCAATTTTCAGATTTGAAGTTTAGTTTGGTTCATAGGAGACGCAACTCCAGGTTTTGTTAGATATTTTTTCCAAATTTCATATCTGTAACGGTTTTGAGGTGTAATTTCAGGGTTCTTGGGGGTTCAGAACTTTTAGGTTTTATGTAGATTACTTTACCAATTTCAGTTTGAGTAGAATACTGTTTTCAGTATCTTATCTGGTTAACCCTATTGTTGTCTGATAGAGAAAATTTCAAGAGTTTTGTTGAAGACCACTTATGAGTTCTTTGCATATCTGATCAAATTAAGTCAAACATGGCAATCTATGTGTGCACACAGTTCAGTATATCTAATTTGCTTGAACCATAAAGCTTTACATATCTTATCAAATTAGCATTGAAGCATAGTGTCCAACAATGGCATATATTCTTTCATTCAAGCTCATGTTCCTTGTTCTGTCTTAAACATTGGATAATATTGATTTGTTTTGGGATTTGCTTGAATTCCATCGTTGTTCTGAAAATTTCAAGCAGCTGATGAGAAAACATGAATCTAAATTTTTTTTTTTTTTTTGTAACACCTTGTAGGCTGCTAACATGACATGTTGTGTTCTGTTTTCATAGGACTCGTTTTCATTACTCTCTTTGTGTGGACCCAATATGTTTGATTTACTTAAACCATGAAAGAACTTCCAATTTTATTCTGAACGCTGGAAACATCTTAATTTGGTTTCTTTCTGACTCATTTCAGGCTGCTAACTACCTGAATATCAAGGGGTTGTTGGACTTGACCTGCCAGACAGTAGCTGATATGATTAAAGGGAAAACCCCAGATGAAATCCGCAAGACGTTCAACATTAAGAACGACTTCACGCCAGAGGAAGAAGAAGAGGTTCGTCGTGAGAATCAGTGGGCGTTTGAATGAATACAGATGAAGACCTGGTTGCTGTCTCGTCCTCGACCCATTGTGTCTCCCTGTCTTATCTTATGACTTTGACTATATATATATCCATTCTCTTCTCTGTGTTGGTCCAGCTATGACATTGGGTCGGATATTATGCTATGCATGTTAAATTCAATTCAGTACTTAACTGCCAAACATATGGAAGTTGTTGCCCAAAGGAGAATATTATCTTCTGTTAAATTTTTAATCATTTTAGATTGGGAGCGACGTGCTAGTAATAAGAACCAATTTGGAAAACAAACATAAGTGATAAGATTATTGTAAATAAATGCCTATACAAGCACACACAAGAAAATGATAGATAATTGCGATACAAGAACCTCTGCCTTAATCTTTAGAAAGGCCCATTCATAAGTAATCAAGGTGACGAGAGAAAGAGAAACATAAAATGTAATAACTTGCTGTTGGAGGCGTAGATTGAGATTCTAGCGAACCCTTCTGCAGTTAAGTCTGACCTCATTACCATTCCCACTGATACTACTCATCTTGATCATGGATTTCACAAAAGCCCTCTCGAACTCTTCGTTGGAACTCGCGTACTTTGCCACTAGTTTCTTAGTAGAGGGCACTGCGAGAAGTGCTTCGTCGGATGAGAATAGTGACTTGCCTTGCATAAGCATCTTGTAGTAGATATTGTCGAATGACGACACGGTTGCATCCATGGTCGCTCCAGCATTCTTCACCGTGTTGTGCGCTGGGCATACTCCCTCCAACCTTGATGCGAACGATGGGTTTAGTGTTGGATCAACCTCCTTTTGTGTGTTGAAGTTGTGGAGCCTATTCTGAAATGATGAGCAGTGGGCGAATCCTAGCGTATGTCCCCCTGGAATTTCATTCAACATTCCCAATTTATACCACTTTACATAAATAATTAAGAGCATCTAAACTATATTTGGACTTTAGTTAGAAATCAGTATCCCATTCACTTATTTTAAGGAATTAAACTATTCTTTGTTTCATATAGTTTATGTTACATCTTTATGGATACCTTTATACCACCTAACAAGTTTATAAGATATCTTACGCAAATATATTTCAGGTGAAGGAGAGAATGTAGAATACCAGAGAGAACAACAAGGTCATGCATAGAGAGGCCTCTTTGGCCAAAATTTTGACGTAGTTGAGAGATGTTGAAAGTAGGAGCTGGTAGTTGTCTTGTTTCTATTGCCTTTGATATTCTTCCATCTTTTCTCCCTTTCGGCACTTCCCATGTAGGCCCTCCTGACTTTTAACAACATCCACAATGAATATTTTAATTAAGTGGATCACTATAATCATCATAAAAAGATAGTAATATATCTGGAATATGATGAGATGGAGGGAGACTTACGAGAGCGACAGCGTCTCTTGCAGCGAGTGAAAGAATGTCGGCACAAGAGACGATACCGGGACATTGCTCTTCTAATGCCTTCTTTGCATTGTCAATCACATAAAACGCATGGAGTGATATGTTAGGAGGTCCATCTTTCTCTGCTTTGTTCTTTCCCTTGGAGTCTAATAGAACTGACCCATCACATCCCTTTAATGACAAAAAAACATTCACCAACAACGTTATTTAGAAAATAAAACACATATAATATTGAAAGATAACAAGAATATGTGGTGTGTAAGTAGTTAGTACCCTGACGAAGCAGTCGTGGAAATGCATCCTCAAGAGCGCAGCAGGAACTGTTTTGTCGTTTGACATGGCTTTCTTGACTGCATTGGTGACAATGTGGTCAGCTTGTGGACATGAATGGTCGTAGTAGTGAGGACTGAGTGCTTGGACGTCTAAAGAAACCACTAAGACGACCATGAGAAGGAGATTGAGGAAATGTGCATTCATTTCTGAATTCTTTTCGAAATTTTTAATTACTTCAAAAACAAATTTATCAAAATCTTTCTTGACAAATGTATTAAAGAATATGTTGGTGGTGGCTTATGTGATGATATATGGAGAACATTTTATAGGCATAGTTAAAGGAATTTAAATTTTTGGCAGATGGAGTTGTTAGTGAGATGATAAGGTTGTTAAGCAAATTAGGTCATGGAGACAAGACTCGTTTTGGTTGTGGTGGAGTTGATTCTAAGATTTAATAATTAAGATTCCTGAAAAGGACACAACAAAACAAAGGAAAAAAGGTTCAATACAACAAATAACATGTGTGGTACGAGAGAGTTATTGGGTAAGTAGATATATATTAACGAATTTTTTAACCAGATTTGCCATTTAATATTGAAAGCTCTAAACAACCAAGTAGACACGATTTGGTTGCAGTGGAGTAGAGTTGAAGCAATTGATAATTTAGATTCCAGAAAATGACAGTCCAAAACATATAAAATAACTTGACTAGAGCAATAATTTATGTGTGGTGTGGTACGTGAGATATTTTGTCTACGTGAAAAATTAACGAATTTTTGTAAAAGTCGATGGATTCGGACATTTGACATTACAACTCTAAACAACCAAGTTTGCTTTTAAACATATTCAAACTACTAATAAGTATGTTTTTTTCTTTAATAAATGTGTGGGACTTGAGATTTTTCTGTCAACGTGAAGATTAACGAATCTAAAGTTTATGGATTTTGACATTTGATATTACAACTCTAAACAACAAGTCTGCCTTTAAACATATTCAAACAACTAATAAGTATGTTTTTAATAATATAAAAATAACCTACCAAATACTGTCGAATCAAAGAAACAAAAAACACATGATTGGTTATTTTGATTGAAGAAAAGCAGAAGCCACGGTGTCTCAAACGGTATCTCATGGACTTTGTTGTCCACAAATGCAAATGTTTTGTGGATGACTGGATGCCTCTTTCTTCTTCTTCTTCTTCTCGTACGTTTTTTTTTTTTTTTTTTTTTTTTTTTTTTTTTTTTTTTTTTTTTTTTTTTTTTTTTTTTTTTTTTTTTTTTTTTTTTTTTTTTT
>NC_025695.1:36132899-36172838 GCF_000633955.1 Camelina sativa
TTTTTTTTTTTTTTTTTTTTTTTTTGTTTAGTCAAATTACCGTTGGTTACACCATAACTTTTTCTGGCACTTTCGTTTTATTCGATCATAAACTAGTTTTTTTTTATTTTGCTAAAAGCATAAACTAGTTATTTTAGAGACAATCTTGTGCTATTAATCTAGGAACATAAATCTCGAATTTTCCATGGGTCATTTGATTCATATAAAAAGATAATAATAACAAAGTTTTCAACATGTTAATTAATAATAAACTATAGAACTTTGATACTTTGCTGACGAGGCCTAGCGATTCCAAAGGCGATTTTTACAATTAGGGGTTCTTTGCTTTTTTACCACGTTTGCCGATGACGACGGCTTCTCCTAGCCGGCCGGAGACTGCTCCTCTCCTAGGGGATGGAGTTGTTTCTACGCAGGTTGTAGGGTTGCCATCGGAAAGAAGTTTTGATGCAGTGGGGGTGAGGGAACGATTGGATGACAAAAGGATGGATATGAATGGGCAAACCTTGGCGGGGGTTGTTGAAGGTAATCCTGGGGATACTTCAAAGGATATTGTTGAGCCTCCGATTAAGAAGAAATCGTATGCTCGTGTTACTCAAGGATCTCAGCGTCGGGGCTTTACTCAGCAACGCATGGAGTTCTCTGAGGTGAATGGTCAAACAAGGGTGAAGGTTCCTAAGGAGGTTTTGGTGGATGCAAAACCTCTTTGGGAAGATTTTCTGATTGGTAAGTTTTTGAGTTTGAAAGCACCTCATGTAGGGAAAATTCACATGATTGTGAATAAGATTTGGAGGTTGGGAGACACGTCTTCGCTAATTGATGTGTATGAGGTCGATGACTCTACTGTTAAGTTTCGTATTCGCAACGAAGCTATGCGGCGTCGGATTCTTAACAGAGGGATGTGAAACATTATGGATATTCCAATGTTGGTGTCTAAGTGGACACCATTGGTGGAAGAGGCACAACCAGCGCTGCGATCTGTGTCACTTTGGGTGACGCTGAAGAATGTGCCTTCAACAATGTTCACGGAGAAAGGGTTGGAGTTTTTGTTTAGTGCGGTCGGGAAGCCGATTCGTCTGCATCCCACGACAGAATCCTGTACTAAGTTTGATGAAGCAAAAATGTTGGTCGAAGCGGATTTAACTCGCGAGTTGCCAAGAGAGTATGTTTTTATGGGTGAGGAGGATAGAGAGTTAGAATCAACTGTTCAATACTCATACCCTTGGTTGCCTCCACGGTGTACTGGGTGCAGTAAATGGGGACATCTGAGCTCGACTTGTCTTGTTACCGAGACAACGGTTGGCCAAAGGTCCTCTCCGTCGGTAGTAGCAGAGAGTGAAACAGCGAAAGAAACAATGGTACCTCCTACTGAAGCACTGACTGTACCAGTTGATCTTTCTAACGAGGTCTCGGTCTCCGGCACAGCTGGAGCATTGGCTAAGGGCCCTGCTGTGGAGGAGAAGGATGCGTGGATAATACCTAGAACTAGTCTTAGTCCAGGGAAGAAACAGGTAGGTCTCCCGTTGGTTCTGCTCACTACTTCGTCTAATACTTTTGCGGTCTTAGAAGAAGCAGAGGACCCAGAGGAAACAGAGGATTTGGAAAAAACAGAGGAGATCGAAGGAATTGGTACGGCTGGTTCAAAGGGCAAGGTTTCTCCTCCTCTTGTTGAAGACTCTGCACGCGT
This sequence comes from Camelina sativa, assembly GCF_000633955.1. NCBI lineage: Eukaryota > Viridiplantae > Streptophyta > Magnoliopsida > Brassicales > Brassicaceae > Camelina > Camelina sativa. The sequence continues at coordinate 36,134,584 of NC_025695.1, forward strand.
TTCAATCTCTTCTACACAGGGAGTCAAGGCTCGAGACAAACCTAGTGAGTCATCATTGCGTCCCTCTCTTTCGAGAGACTCAAAAACGGCTCATAAGGTGATTCAACAATCTTCTTCTCAATCCGTAAGGAATCCACAAAAGGATCAGAGAAGGAACCCCCCTAAATTAAATTAAAATGTCTATGTTCTGTTGGAATGTACGTGGTCTGAACAAATCTACTAGGCATTCCGTAATAAAGAAGTGGGTTGATGATGGTAAGTTTCAGTTTGGATGTTTATTGGAGACTAGAGTGAAAGAAGGAAAAGTGTCGCGGCTGGTGAACAAGGTGTTCAAAGATTGGTCTTTACTAACTAACTATGAGCACAATCACTTGGGGCGCATTTTGGGTGGTTTGGAGGGGCAATGTGAGGCTTACTCCGTTTTATAAAACTGATCAACTAATAACGTGTCAGTAAAATTAGAGGAGCAGGAGGATGAGTTTTTCTGTTCTTTTGTTTATGCGGCAAACACTGTGGAAGGTAGAAAGGAGTTGTGGACAGATTTGAGAGCACACCATGCTTCTCCGATTGTTCGTAACAGGCCTTGGCTGGTTCTAGGTGATTTTAATGTGACATTGGAGCTCGATGAGCATTCCGGGGTGGATACTCGACCTGTGTTATGTCCTGGGATGCAAGATTTTCGATCAGTTGTTAATGACTGTCGGTTAAATGATTTGGCTTACAATGGTCCACTGTTTACTTGGAGTAATAAACAGGATGGTAACTTGATCTCGAAGAAACTGGATAGAGTGTTAGTTAATGCTCACTGGTCTTCTACGTTTGTGCACTCGTACAATGTATTTGAAGCATGTGGGATCTCTGATCATTTGCGGTGTAGAGTTTTGTTGCGTGGAGTTGCAGGAGCAAGTATTTCCCGACGGCCTTTCGAGTTTGTCAATGGGATTGCAGAGATGGAGGAGTTTAAGCCTCTTGTAAAGGATTTCTGGGACGAAACTGAGAATATTTACTTGTCAACATCATCTCTTTACCGTTTTTCAAAGAAGCTCAAGCTGTTAAAGCCGCGTATCCGTTGTTTAGCAAAGAAGAAGATGAGTAACTTATCCAAAAGGACAAAGGATGCTTTAGAGGAGCTGTGTCTTAAGCAGGAGGCTAATTTAGCTTCTCCATCTGATTTTGCCATGGAGCAAGAGAAAGAAGCTTACACACGTTGGGACCACGTTTCTGCACTTGAGGAGAAATTTTTAAAGCAGAGGTCAAAATTGCATTGGCTCCAAGTGGGAGATCGCAACAACAAGGCTTTTCATAGGGCTGCAGCCGTTCGGGAGGCAGTGAATACAATGCGGGAAATTGTAGCACAAGATGGCTGAATGCTAAAGACCATAGAGGAAATTAAGGAGGAGGCTATGTCTTTTTTCCAATCCTTTCTGCAGTCTATTCCAGCGGATTATGAGGGGATATCAGTGGATTGTCTTGAAGACCTGTTGTTGTTCCGTTGTTCAGAAGAGGATAGTAATTGGCTCACCAGGGTGGTAATGGGAAAAGAGATAAAAAGGATTTTATTTGCAATGCCAAGTGACAAGTCGTCGGGACTGGACGGCTATACGGTGGAATTTTTTAGGGCAGCTTGGGATACTCTTGGGGCTGAATTGGTTGTAGCGGTGCAGTCCTTTTTTGCTAAAGGTTTTCTCCCAAAAGGACTCAACTCGACAATATTAGCACTAATTCCGAAGAAAAAGGATGCCAAGGAGATGCGAGACTATCGACCAATCTCATGTTGTAATGTTCTTTATAAAGTCATCTCGAAAGTTATTGCCAATAGACTTAAGCGTATCTTGCCTAAGTTTATTGCTGGAAACCAGTCAGCGTTTGTAGCAGATAGATTGCTTATTGAAAATGTTCTCTTGGCGACTGAGCTTGTTAAGGACTATCACAAGGACAATATCTCGACAAGATGTGCAATGAAAGTAGACATCTCGAAAGCTTTTGACTCCGTCCAGTGGTCATTCCTGTTTAATGTTTAAGAGTGCTGCATTTCCCTCCTCAATTTATCCATTGGATTTCTCTCTGTGTCACTACGGCTTCTTTCTCGGTCCAGGTGAATGGGGAGCTTGCAGGTTACTTTTGTAGTGCTCGGGGACTGCGTCAGGGCTGCTCTCTCTCACCATATCTTTTTGTCATCTGTATGGATGTGCTCTCTAAGTTGTTAGACAAAGCAGCAAGCTCACAGGAGATTGGATATCACCCACGTTGTAAAAATCAGCGTTTAACAAACCTCTGTTTTGCCGATGACCTCATGATATTATCTGATGGGAAGGTCCGATCAGTGGATGGTATAGTCCAGGTTTTGAATCTTTTTGCAAAATTTTTAGGCCTAACGATTAGTATGGAAAAAACAACTTTGTATCTAGGAGGAGTTTCACCCGAAAACAGTGAACTATTGGGTACTCGGTATAGATTTGGCTTGGGACAACTATCGGTTCGATATCTTGGTCTCCCTCTAATAACTAGACGTCTAACTACATCAGATCTCTCCCCCTTGTTTGACCAAATCCGTAATAGAGTAAGTACGTGGACGGTACGTACCCTCTCCTTTGCAGGTCATCTTGACCTAATACGTTCGGTGTTATGGAGCAGGGTGAGTTTCTGGATGAGTGCCTTTCGGTTGTCGAGGGAGAGCATTCAAGAGCTGAACAGTATATGTTCTGCTTTCTTATGGTCAGGACCGGATTTAAATACAAAGAAGGCCAAGATGACATGGTCGGAGGTGTGTAAGCCTAAGTATGAAGGTGGGCTAGGCCTGAGATCATTAACAGAGACAAACAATGTAAGTTGTTTGAAGTTGATTTGGCGGTTGATCTCTGGAGGTACATCATTGTGGGTCCAATGGTCTCGCATGAATTTATTTAAAGAAGGCTGTTTCTGGTCAGTTAAACCTGCATCTTTCTCGGGATCCTGGATGTGGAAGAGTTTGTTGAAGTATAGAGAAGTGGCTAAAACTTTTGTACAGGTGAAAGTTAATAATGGTGCTCTCACATCGTTTTGGTATGACAATTGGTCGACTCAAGGGTGTTTATTGGATAAAGTTGGCTTAAGAGGTATGATTGATATGGGGATTCGAGAGCATATGACTCTCCAGGATGCCTGGAATCAATGGAGGCGAAGGGTTCATCGTATGGCATTGTTATATGATATTGAGGATACTCTGCATCAGGCGTATCAAAGCAGAACACTTCAACCTGATACTGTCTTGTGGCGGGGTAAGGGTGATGCTTATAAGGCCGTTTACTCTACAAAAGCTACATGGAACCATATTCGAACGACTTCAAACCAAGTTGCTTGGCATAAGGGGGTTTGGTTTGCTCATGCAACACCAAAATTTTCTTTTTGTACCTGGCTTGCAGTCCATAACTGTCTGTCAACTGGGGATCGGCTGGTCACTTGGGGCAATGGTTGTAATGTGAGCTGTGTTTTTTGCTCTGTTCCGGTGGAGACAAGAGACCACTTATTTTTCACCTGTCCTTATACCACTGAAGTTTGGTCAGGGATCGCAAAACCTCTATATAGAGCTCGTTTTGCTATTTCATGGTCACCGCTACTCGACTTTATCTCTGGTACTCATTCTGATCGGGTAAATGGCTTTCTACTTCGATATATTTTCCAACTCACCGTCTACTCTGTATGGAGAGAGCGCAACGCCAGGCGACATGGGGAGGTGCCTACTTCTGCGATGGTTCTTATTGGCTGGTTAGACAAGCAAATTAGAGCTCAACTGCTAGCTATTGAGCGCATGGGAGATCGGCGATATGCAATGGGACTACAGACATGGCTTGCAACACGTTACTAAGGAGAGTGTATACAGTCTAATAGCACTTTTTATTTTATTAATCTAAGCTAATGTTTTTCCAACCAAAGCAGATGTAAAACGCTATTTTTTTGTTTGAATATAATTTAATATTTATTCAAAAATAATAATAATAATAATAATAAACTATATGATATTATTTGGAACTGGAGAGAATATAAGACGAGAGTGTGGAAGGAAACACATGAAATGGAGATTCCAAAAGAAAAGATTATTCCCAGACATGCTAGTATCAAATATAATTTTGATGGCTCTTCGAAAAAAAGCTAAACTTTTGTATGGTTTATGATTTTAAATGTTTTTTGATAAAATCATTTTAAACGAACACACTAAATCTATTTGATTAATATAAATGAAAAATTAGCTACTATTTCTTATCACATAAAACTCTTTTTTTTTTTGTATCACAAAAAGGTCTTACGTTTTTTACATAGTGCAAAGCGCTTTACTTACTCAGTATATTATAAACTTACCTAGAATTAGACTAGTCTATATATACATTTTCGAAGTACATTTAGCAAATAAATTCTGAAGTTGCTACCTATTTACAAGACTGTCATTATATTAAATATTATTAATTTATAATTTACGATTTATTAAATTAAATTATGATAAGATTTTTGATTTTTGTAAACAATTATTCCCACTAAATCGCAACTTTCCTAAAAAATCGAAATCATTACTATTTACTAATTTGAATATTAATTAAATAAATATAACATTCCCTAAACTTGAAAATCATATCTCTCCCTAATCAAAGTAATAATGCATGATTCCTAGCATATTCTTTAATAAAACTGATTACACAGATTTTTCTCCCTAATTAGTTGCTAACTCAAATACTATTGCCTTGGAGAAGAAATCATAATCGACCCTATAAATATTTTACACCTAAACGAGAATTATCATCACCGAATACATAACACCCACAACTTACTGAAAACCATTAGATACACCTTTGAACATTGATTTTGAGCTTAGGGATGAAAGGTGACCTTTGCATACTATTTAGTTTTCTCTATATTCATGTTGTTGTTATAATTGTCATATTTTCTGATTTTCAATACTAATATTTTGACATAGTGATGAGAGAATGGCGAGTATGTTGTGGGGTTATTTTGCCGATCAAGTTTTTAGAGCCTGTCAAAAATCTGAGGGAAGCATTGTTGTTTGTCTGCTCAGATTTTACAACATAAGTGGCTACAAAAGTAAACACATCTTCCGGTTAGACTCATTTATGATTAAATAAGATCAATGATTGTGTCATTGCTTACATAATCTTTATCATGACAGGTGTTAAGTTTTTATCTAATTCTCTTGATGGTATTCAACTCCATGTCAATCCACTACGGCCTCAAGTAAATCAATGTTCTGTTATTGATTTTTTTGTTTATTCTATTCGGAGATATGTTCTTGCAATAATATATATATCGTTTATCTTATGTCAAACTATTAACCATATATATTTTTTTTATTTTTGATTGTGGATCCAGAAAACTTGCATGATCCAGTGAAGAAACTGATTGGAAAGACATTTCTCTTTATTGTATGTGTTGGAAAAGAGAACATATGGAATGGTAAAAGAAATCTACAAGGTGTGGAAAGTAATGTCGAAAGATGATCTTCTTAAATCATCACAAATAAGGATATGAAATCGATTAACCAAAAGTCAAGAACTGCGGAGATGTCGGAAATGGACCAATGAAAATAAAGAAAAAGATAGATAGATTTGTTTTCTGAGACTAGAGTGATCCAGGCAAAACAAAAACAAAAACATACTTTAAAACAAAAGCAAATTACGATTTCACAAAAAAAATCCAATTACAAAAATATATATATATATATATATATATATATAAGTTATTAGTGATATTGCAGTTGTTGTTTTTCTGCTTATAAGACATACTGGCTCCAAACTTAATAACCAAAAATTTCAATGGGATTTATCTATACACATATATTTCCCAAAATTTCAATAGGGAATAAGATATTACTTCAATGTATATAATTTTACATATCTTATTACCTTAATGGGGAATAAGATCAACAAGATTTCAGATGAATAAATGAATCAGATGTTAAAAAGACATACAAAAATTATACTATACATATATTTTAGAATATTACAATATAATAACAATACTACTATCTTTAAATCAAAAAATATAAAGAAACATACAGTCTTTTTCTTCAAGAAATCACTACTTAATGAATTATACGATATAGTTCCTATAGTAAAAAACAATAAATTTCAAACAAAACAATTTTCACACTACCTAATAGATATATATTTGTAAGGTTATACATTTTTAAAGTAAAAAGCTTTAGTTATGTATATAATTAATTTATAAAATAAATTATATGAACTGTTTTTTTAATTATATATATAGTCCCGCGATGTACCGCGGGTAAATATCTAGTCGTAATGCATTTTGCTAACAACTTATCAACGATAATTTGGTTAGCTTTTTCTGTTCAATGGTAACTGTCCGAGAAAATATACGAAGATGAATTTTACATGTAAAAAGATTGATTATGATTAGGGGTGTCAATCGGACTGGCCCGGTCCAGCCTGGCCCGAAACCAGTAAAGCCCGCATATGTTTGAGGCCGACCCGGTCCGGCCCAAAATATTTCCGAACCTATATTTCAAAGACCGAGCCCGGCCCTAACAGGGTTACAGGGGTTTTCAGGCTTTTTGGGCTTATCTTACCGATCAATAATTCTTTTTGTTGGATGAATATATTTTTATCTTTATTGGATTTTTTTTACATCTTAATGCATTGTAAAACAAATCAATCAAAATTTTAATAACTCATTTACATTCACTACAAACAACTTAATATAAAAGAAAAAGTTAAAAACTAAATAAAATTTTATACTTTAACCAAATAAAACTATATATAATTCATATAAAATATCATATATAAAATTTTTAAAAGTATTAAGCAAAGTTATTAAGTAAATATGAAAACTAGGATTAGAGTTTTAAACTTTATTTAAAATAAATCATTAATCAAATATTGCAATCAAATAAAAACGTTAACAAAAAAATACAAATATATTTGTTAAAAGGCTTTTCGGACTGGCCCGAGTCCGGTCGGGCTAAGCCCGAAAAACCCTATAGCCCAAACTGGCTGAGCCCGAAATGCCCGATTTTTCTGGACAAATATATTTAAGTCCGAGCTTGGTATTTTTCAAGGCCGGACCGGACCAGCCTGCGGGTTTTGGCCCTAATTGACATGCCTAATTATGATGCACAAAAAAAAATACTTCTAGTAATCCTGTTCCATAACATCCTCTGTTTGATACTTCAAATCCTATAAAAGAAGAAATAACTTTTTGGATAATTACTAGTAGAACTAGATTAGAACCCGCGGTGAAACAAATTATTTATAACTAAATCATTTAAATTATAAGTTGTATTTGTTGGTTAAATATGTTATATTATATAATAATTAATATTTTATGATTTAAAGTTTAAATCATATAATACTGCAATATAATTTATTTTTGACATAATATTTATTAATCAATTTAAATAAATATGTCTATTCTTGGATACTGGTAGTGTTAACAAAATAATGAAATGATGTTTTACCCGTTTAACATCAAACTAATGAAATTTTAAATTTATATGAATATCGACAAAATCCGTTCCGCTATATAACTCTGTCCCGAGATATTTTAACTCGCAGTATATAAATATAATCTTAATTTTTAATATTTATTGTTTTTTATTATAAATATTAGATTGAGTTGATATGTTATTTATTAAGGTTGTAACCATTTACATTTTATAAGTTTGACGCTTCATATAAATTTTGAATATTTATAATATTTGGAATTCTTAAAATGGTTGAGTATTTCTCATATTTGAAGTTTCGTAAAATTTTAAATATATTATTTATATTTTAAAGGTCTTCTAACTTTTTTTAAAAGTTGAAATATTTATAATATTTGAACTTCTCATAAAGTTCAAATATTTATAATATTTGAAACTTCATAAACGTTTAAATAATGTTAATATTTTTAACATTTTATAAAGTTTAAATTTCAAAAAAAATATAAATATTTATAATATTTAACTTTAAAAAAAATTAGAATAAAGAACTGGAATAAACCAAATAAAAGTTTTTTAAGTTTGAATGCCTAATAAATAAAGTTTTCTACTCATTTGTATTATGAATCATTTTGGTCTCTTTTATAGTATGACTCTGAACTATTGCCCAATTTTTTTAGGCGATGTAGGATATTGTACCCGTATTTTTTTATAGTAAGATATGTCCATTTTTAAAAATTTGTATTACATCATATGCAGGAAAAAATCATAATTTTTATTAACTAATTATATAATAATTCAAGATAACTTAAATATAAATTCAAATAAAAATTAAAGGAAATTATATATTTATGTTTGAATGAGGTAGAAAGATTTTCTTATTTTTTAAATCTTACCTATAATTAATTTTAAAATTTTTGGTAACTAATATTAAAATCAATGCATTAAATGTAAAAATTTTCCAAAAAGTATTTTTGAACAAAAACTACTGCAAAAATACTAGTATAGATCTCGGTACTATTTCTTGATGGCCAAAAATATTCAAGAGCAAATCTGTATGCTCTAAAACAACGGAGGTATGTGAAATTGTGAATCCAGGTCCAAAAAGTAAATTCATGGATCCATATAAAAATACATATATTTGGATCGATTATAAGCATAAAATATCATTTAACAATATGCATAAATGATACTATTATTATGGTTATTGTTAGTTTCTTTCAAATTTATGTCTATAATACTTTTTATTTTCATACAAAGAAACTAGTAAAATATTATATTTTTGAATTCTATGTACGTATTTACTTACTTATTTTAGTTAATTTTACAGAAGTATGTATTACAAAAATATCTTAAGTTTTGGAGCATTTATGCATCTAAATCTTAAAATTCCTAAATATGGCTTAATGTCTTTTAGATTTTTATAACATTCTAAATATTCCACAAGCAACATAACAAAGATAATTAACAACTTGTAAGAAAAATTATGTGTACAGTAATTACCATAGTTTTGATGATTTTTATAACATTCTAAATATTCCACAATTTTGCTATTTGATAATTCTTTTCCTAAACATCGAACCTCGGAGATAACTTTTTGTTAAAGTGGAGAGCAACTTCGTTTAGTTTGTTAGTGTAAATGCGGATGAGGCAATAATAAAGTGCACAAAGTAAATAACACAAGAGCTTTGTTAACGAGGTTCGGTTTTTTTTACTCCCCGGACCACGTTCAGATTTCGATTTCACTAGAACAAGAAAGCAAATACAACCTATTCGCAAACGCGTAAATTAAGCACAACCCTCTTAATTCACCGCTCCGTTCTATAACATGAAATCTTAAGGATAAATCTTTACCCTTAACTAAACTCACACCAAACCTAGATTTAAACCAAGATAACCTAACCTTGGGCTAAACTCCCCCTGAGCCTAGACTTCAGATCTTCAACTCTCTTGAGCAACTTTCATACACACGTCACACCGACGAACAAAGAAGCTTGAACAACATAAGCACCAAACCGTGAAACTAAGCCTCACACAAACACAGAAAGCTCTCTAGGATTTATCTTTATGCATCAAATCTCTTGTCTCTCTAGGACGTGCCCAACACCTCCTTATATACCCATCAAAACTTCCTAATCACCATAGGAGAAGATTTCCAAATTTCATAAGAAAATGCCTTTTTCTTTTGCTATTTTCCTTTTCCTTGTAAAACTTCAATTTAATTAACCAAAGAAATAGTAGTTTTTCTCTTCAATTTATCCCCAAACCGTCCTTCAATATTGTCTTCTCAAACCTTTTAGAAACTTCTCAGACACATAAAACAACAACAATCATGTATCACGTCCTGAATCACACAGACACTAGTTCAGACAAACCAATACATCTTCATTCTCCCCCTTTTTAACTATGCTTGTGAACTCATCAGTTCAAACACTTAAACACCATCACCAAACACATCTTCATTCTCCCCCTGAATGAGTCACAACATGGTCAAAACTAACTGGAAAATTCTCTCCGCTTTGCAATACGCGGTTGATAGCCTAGTACACCACCTCCATTGTAATTATCTTTTCTAACCCATATCTTGTTGCGAATTAGACCTCCATATTTAACCTCTTGAATAAACCTGAAACAATTCCTCTTAATATGTCCTTGAACTCCACATTGATAACTTGTAGGACCATGAAACCTTACATCAAAAGCATTCTCCATGCGGCTCCTCTCTCTCAACAATCTGAAACACCTTGGTCTAATATGCCCAACAACACCACAATGATGGCAAACAGGTCGAAACACTTGTCTAGGTGCATTCTCCAATTCAGAAATTTTTTTACCATGCTCTTTCAAATATACAGTCTCTGAAGCACTCTTTGAAGCATTCTTTGAAGCAGTCTCTGTTACCGTTGCAGTTTCTGATGTAGACGTGATTTTTCCACTTGAAACAAACACGAGATCTGATTTTGAAACTTTTCCTTCAAATCCAAGTCCACACTTATCAGTCTTGCCAATACTCAGAATGTGATCCAACTTCTTTGTACCATTATTAAGCATTCTCAAATTCCTTTGAGTTTCTTCAAGTTGCACTTTAGCTTGTAATGCTTCTTCTCCCTTCTATGTTGCATGTTTCTCTGCTTTAACGACTTTAGCCTCTAACTCGAGCTTCTCCTTAATCAAAACTGAATTTTCTTTAATTACCTTAAGCCAATGTGCATACAACTTCTCATAACTCTTACCAAGTTCTTCATAACTCATATCCTCTGCATCACTATCACTATCAGATTCATGTTCAGATGCAGTTGCAGGTTTTGCTGCAGATTCAGAAGCAGTTGCAGACACTGATGCAGACGCTGATTCAGAACTATCTTCAAAAGTTGTAAACGCCACAAAATTCTTCAGTTTTTCTTCTCCATCTGAATCAGTTTCAGAATCACTATTAACAACATTCATAGCATTCTTCTTATGCTTTTGTAGATTGGCACAATCAGATCGTACATAACTGTATCCTTTGCATTCAAAACATTGAACATTTTTTAATGAAGTCTTTATCTTTTCACCCATTCTACTTTTCTTCTCTTCGCCCTTACGCTTCAGAAATTTAGCAAATTGTTTTGATAACATAGCCATTGAATCTTCACAAGATGATACCTTAAGAGCTACTCCAATGTCAACTTCCTTCTTTATTGCTTCCTTAACTTGATCATCTTTCTTCTTTACTCCTTCAGCTTCATATGCTCTACTTAATTCAAAAGCTTTAAGAATCCCAACAAACTCATCAAAAGCCATCTCATCTAAATTATGAGCTTCTTCAACTGCAGAAATTTTTGACTCAAATTTTGCAGGCAATGATCGCTTCAGCTTCTTCACAAGCTTTTTGTCTTTGTACTGTGCTTTCCAAGAGCAAAAGCCTCATTAGATATATCACATAACTTAGCACTGAACTCAGCCACAATTTATTTTTCTTCAATCCTTAGATTCTCAAATTGTGATGCCAACATATCCAACTTAGTTCTCTTAACACTTGAAGTACCCTCAAACATATTCTCCAATGAATTCCACGCTTTCTGAGCTGATACACATTGAGAAATCAACTTGAAGTGGCTTGAATCAATAGCATTGTAAATCGCTGTCTTGGCTGTCGAATTACAACTTGATAGCTTTTTCTCTGCAGCAGTCCACTTATCTCTTGGCTTAAGACTCTCAACTCCTTGATCATCCACAACTTTAGGAGGCTCCCAACCAAGCTCAATCGAATTCCAGCAATCTTCATCAAGGTTACTAATAAACGTTTGCATACGAATCTTCCAATATCCGTAATTCATTGAATCAAGCAACGGTGGTCTTAACATAGACGTGCCTTCTCTGTATGAATTCATCACAACTGATTCAAAGCTCTGCCTTACTTCCTGAACTACCCTCACCCTTGATCTACCCGAAACTAGACTAAATCTTTATTGAGAACCCGCTCTGATACCACTTGTAAATGCGGATGAGGCAATAATAAAGTTCATAAAGTAAATAACACAAGAGCTTTGTTAATGAGGTTCGGTTTTTCCTACTCCCTGGGACCACGTCCAGATTTCGAATCCACTAGAACAAGAAAGCAAATACAACTTATTCGCAAACGCGTAAATGAAGCACAACCCTCTTAATTCACCGCTCCGTTCTATAACATGAAATCTTAAGGATAAATCTCTACCCTTAACTAAACTCACACCGAGCCTAGATTCAAACCAAGATAACCTAACCTTGGGCTAAACTCCCCCTGAGCCTAGACTTCAGATCTTCAACTCTCTTGAGCAACCTTCATACACACGTCATACCGATGAACAAAGAAGCTTGAACAACACAAGCACCAAACCGCGAAACTAAGCCTCACACAAACACAGAAAGCTCTCTAGGATTTATCTTTATGCATCAAATCTCTTATCTCTCTAGGACGTGCCCAACACCTCCTTATATACCCATCAAGACTTCCTAATCACCATAGGAGAAGATTTCCAAATTTCATAAGAAAATATCTTTTTTCTTTTTGTTATTTTTCTTTTCCTTCTAAAACTTCAATTTAATTAACCAAAGAAATAATAGTTTTCCTCTTCAATTCATCCCCAAACCGTCCTTCAATATTGCCTTCTAAAAACTTCTCAAACACATAAAACAACAGCAATCATGTATCACATCCTGAATCACACAGACACTAGTTCAGATAAACCAATACATCTTCAGTTTGAGCACTTTCTCCTCAATCTCTCATGAATTGTTCTGGTTACGGGTACATATCCAACTGGTACTGCTCCATGTCCATATATTTCCTATATATATAGGAATCTCAAACTGATTCTAGTGAAGTGTTTGCTACTAAATTTTGTAATGTTAAACCGATCGAGAACAAAAAAAAAAGTATTATGTAAAATATAAAATGAAACTGACTTAATCAAATTTACCCTGACAAATTTAGATGCTAAATAAGCCAAAATTAGCATATCAGATTCTGTTATATTTGAGGGAGCCGTATATGTATGAGCAATATCATTACTGCTGGCTACCACAAGGTAAAGACTATTTTAAACCTTTGTTTTTTTTTTACATTCTTGAAAAAAATTTAGTTGATCTGATAAAGATACCACTCTCTGGAGTAATGCAAGGAAATAAATGAATGAAAAGACTAAAACTTTATAAAAGTTACACAAATTTTTAGAGAAAATTTTAAGTGTATTAAAAGTACCACTAGTTTAGCTGTTAACGGATCATAACCAGAACCACCTGAAGCAAAATTTATACACTTAGAGAAGATCTTCACTTTTCAGCTTTGGATTTAAGTATGCTGGTATTGTCTTCGTTATTCCTAGTCTTTCCGCTGCCATATATTGGTATTAAACAAAAAAAGATATATCACCACCATAAATTATCACGACATATATCACAAATACAATGACCATCACTTGACTCGTTAAGTAACAAAATGATTATATGGCATTAAACAAAAATAGATATATCACCACCATAAATTATCACGACATATATCACAAATACAATGACCATCACTTGACTCGTTAAGTAACAAAATGAAGCATTCTTTTTAATTAAAAATATATAAAGCCTTTAAATAAGAAACATGGCATTAGCAATATGTGACATTATAAAACGTCACAATTAAGAAAAATAAATATGCACTTTTAGTCCAAGATCATGAGTGAATTTTAGTTATTTGGTCAGTTTCACCAATTCTACTTAATTATTGCAAAACATGTGTTTTTTCCGTAACGTTCTATTTTTAAACAGACACAAAACTTATTAAATGGGATTTTCCTCATGTGGCGTCCTAAGTCACCATACAGTTAACCGAGTAATAATAGCGTTTGTTAATTTGATGGTTTTTATTGGTAAAATGTTTTTTGTTAAAAAAAAAAAAAAAGTCGTAGAGTTTATATAGTAGTTATAGGTACAATTTAAAGGTATCTATAATTAAACAGAAACAATTAAGTTTATGGAAGAATTAGCGGTTTTCCCTAATTTTCCCTTGTAATACTATTTGTATGTATGGGTTTTTAATTTCTACTTACCCGTATGAACATGTGATCACATTTATTAAAGTTTACACACACACATATATATATATATATAGTATATTTAGTTACCAGAATAATAAATAAATAAATGTTTGGAAGTATATTTGTTTATGTTTTTAGTTTAAAAGGTCTTACATTTGCTTATATTTTAGATTTGAGTTTTCAGCTTTGTTTTTAATATCTTATGTTTTTTTTCTTTAAGCCTTAGATTCCAGAAAATTCTCGTTTTCCACTGGCTACAACTCGAGGGATATTTATATTGTCTGCCAGCTTACGTTTTTATTTTTCTGGGTTTTGTATTTCATCTTTGGTACTAAAACTAGTACATTAATAAATTTATGACAAGGAAAAACATATCATGTTATATTATGTTCATATTTTCAGGCTTTTTTGTCAGCAATTTAAATAATACTCTATGTTTTTTGCCATTTATTTTATTCAATTAAAAATAAGTGATTTGTAAAAGAAATAAAATGAAAGAATACTTACCCACGATATCAGATGTAACTCTTCACAAGGAAAGTTACATTTTAATGCTGTCCGGAGATTGTTATTGTTTCCACTACCCACTATTGAGTCTCCAAATGTTATGACACCATAATTAGTAACATTCGGCGGTAGTTTTATTGTACCCATTTTATAATATGATCAATCCAGATATGCATATATAATAAATTTCGTTAGATACATAGTGATCAGTCCATATAATTTAATCCAAACCAAATCAAAAATACTCAAATCTAAAACTAAATCTAAATGTTAACGTAACAAAAAAATATTGTTTTAAACCACAATTTCTTTAAAGACTACAATATATTTGACAAAAACTTATATCCGAACCTAAACCGTACCACTACATATATTATAAGGTTTTAATTTTGATACAGTTACTCAAAAATCAAAAACCAAAATACCAGAAAAAATCGAATCAAAATGAACCGAAATGAAGGTTAAACATCCTTTGCAACATGAACCTAATTTAGGGAAAAAAAAAGAAACTAGTTTTCCGATTCCTTTTCTTACATAATTGTGTCTAACTGGCATCTAAGAAGTAATTGTACCAATAATTCAAATTTAATTTAACCTTTTACAAAACAAAATGTACCATTCAAACCCATTTTTGTAAGAAAAGAATTGGAAAACTAAATTCCTTCCAACGCTACAATATTGTACGACCATATCGATAATTTACCAATATAACACATGAGTTTATTGTCCTTGTATAAACATGAAAATTCAATGGACATAAAAATAAAAGGAAACAAAGCAATCAATGAAATATGAAAGAAATCAAAGAACCCACTTTTACCAATAGCAACAGTGACCAAACAAAACAAAGCATGTCACAGTATATTCAAAATCCCCCATCAATAAGAAGAGATGATTATTCCTTTCGCCTTTTTTTTTTTTTTTCCTTCTCTAGTCCTACAGTTTCAAATATTGTTACGCTGTGAAATCAGCCGTACGTTATGAAATTCATATTATCACTAGAGATAAGAGCAACGATCCTTTATTCTTTGATCCTAGAAGGCTCTCCGACCGTGTTCTCCATTCGAGAATACCATTCGCCAATGCGTGTGTTGTCCACCATATCCTTACCCGATCGAAGGTATCTTATTGGCCTCAGAACACCAAATACAGCGAGATCAGCCAGGTTCGGTTTTGATCCACCTGCTAATCATAAACTACAATCATGGACCACTCAAGAAAGTGGAGACTAAATTTAGTATTATATCGGAAGTTGTACATACCGAGGTATGGACGCTCTTTCAAGGCATCGACCCATGTCTCAGCAGCATCATAAAGAGCAGCACGTTCATCAGTAATGTTATATTTCTTCTTCAGTTTCTTTGACACAAAGTACATCGCCGTTGCTCCTGCATACTTTGCCACTAATCTTTCAGTGAAACTGAAATTTCCTGCACAGGGCACAACATTACAACTTAGACAAGAAGTAAATTCCTCCAAAAGCTTTCTGCAGTTGCAAATGACGAATAAATGTTCCCAAAACTGGAATCCCAGACGAGCATAAAGCAAAACAAAAGAAGAAACAAACTAGTCTTTTTTTTTGACAATGAAGAAACAAACTAGTCTCTAACCATACCATGTGTGGTGATGTAATCAAAAGATTCCAGGGCCTCCGAAGTATTCCTGTATATGTTTGGTGACAAAAGATGCACAAGGTGATTGTCCACCCACCTATAACACAGGGATACATTATCAGCCTCAGGTCTGTAATGACACAAATCAGTAACTAAAGTATAAAATGACCATACTTGCGCCACTTAGTCTCTTCATCGTCTTCAGACTTGGAAATTTCAGGGTGCATCTTCTGGAATAAGCCATCGATTATCGCTGCACCAAACAACCAAAGATGACTCAACTAAACTAATACTCATCATCTAATTCGGAAAGGAGAACAGAGGTTCCAGACAGAACATGGAACAAACCTGAAGAATCAACCATTTGTTCACCATCTACCGTAAGAATAGGCACCTTCTTATAATCAGACCATTTGATTTCTTTCTTACTGATGGGATTCACTTCAACAATCTTGTATGGAATCTTGTTATAATCCAAGAACGCTACAGAAGATGAACAATCGTCCAACCAGCAAAGTAAAGACATATAAGCTAACCATCTCTATCTTACTAAATCACAAACAACAAGAGCCCACCACTGGCTCTAACCATGATTGAATCATGAAATTTCAATGTTCAAAAATCTGATCAGATCCAGAAATATACCTTTAACCTTGTTACAGAAAGGGCAAGCCTCGTACTGATACAGAACAACTTCTTTAGGATTAAACTTGTGAGCCATTTCCTTTGCGTGAACTTCCTGACCAAGAGACGATGCGGCGGCGGCAGAGAAGAACACAATCCCAGCGAATCCGCCGGCAAAAGAAGGAGTTGAAATCTCTGGAAGACCGCCGAATCTTCGGGTGATGGGTTCGGAGGACGAGATCGATGTAATCGCCATGGATTGGGCGAGCCGTGGATGGATTGCGACGGAGGATGAGATTGTTCGCGCAGCAAGTCCGGTGACTCTCCTCATAGCTTAGTGTGGATCTGTGATTGAGATCTGGATCTCGAGATTTTTGATAGTTTCGTTGTGTTCTTGAAGGCGTTTTCTTTTGTTTATTCAACGAAAGGGTTCTTAGGGTTTAAGCTGTGTCCACGATTACTACTTCCACTTCCAGAACCTTTTAGATTATTCGTAGGGCTGTTTACGGACAAACAAACATATAGATATATTTTTTATTTGTCTTTGGAAGATCTCTTATACATGTATAAATATATATTTTTACTATGGTATTTAGATAGGAAAGTCTCCTGCAAAATACTAATTTTTTTTTTTGAATGAATGTAAAATTAATTAAAAAAAACCTGTTTTACAAGAAGAAATGCTTCGTAGAGAGATGAAATATTTTTGTTTAATTCTATGAAAAATAAACTAAAAATACTAAATTTTTTATTATATAAAGTCCCAGAAAAAAAATTATAATTCGTTTTAGAGTTTGTAATTACAGAAAATAATTTAAATCTCTCTAGGTAAATTACCCGAAATGTATAATTAAAATATCTAAATCTTTCTTAAAATCCAAAATTCTAAAATCTATTTACCCAAATCACTAGTTTTCCAAAGCAATCTATATCATCAAGTCTCTATTTTGTTCATAAAATTGTCAAACTTCAAAAGATTAATAACCGTTTAGTTAAAATCAGCTAGGATTATGTTGTTGATTTAAATTTGTGTGCATGACTGAGTTTTATTGGTTGGAAGACTTTTGCCCAACTAAACATGGTCATGCAATTTATTACTATGAACCGTCGATTATTTTATAAACAATCAATACAGTAAAATTTGTATGTTTTTCACCGGAACATGACACATCAGCTTTAATATTTAAGCTGGTGTTGACACATCATTTAAAATCAATACCAATAAAAACATTTAAATTAATAACCTAAGATTTCTAGATCAATTAAAAAACTAAGTTTAGTAAAGGAAAAAAAACATCTATACTAATAAAAAGTAGGAGCTCCTAAGGCCGTCTACATATGATTTTAAACAACCAATAGAAATTTGACATATCACTTATTAACATTTTATACAATTTCCAGAATTTTTTATATTAAGAATTATTTTAAACAAACTAAGCACAATATCCCACATCGGCTAGAAATTTTTTAGACAATGGTTCAAAACAAGTATAAATAAGATTAATATGCTTCCAACAACGAATGAGCAGGAAAACTTGATTTATCAGGCATCCAAGTTTAAAAGTTTTATTTGGTTTGATCTGGTTTTTTATTTGATCAAATTAAAACTTTAAACAGTTTCAATAAAATATTATAATATTTAAAAAATTTAAAAGTTTAAATATTATAAATATTGAAACTTTTAAAAGTTCTTAACGTTTAAAAAGTTTTTAAATATTATAAGTTTTAAATTTTAAAAGTTTAAAATATTATAAATATTGAAAATTTTTAAAAGGTTCAAATTTTATATTTCGAAACCTTTTAAAAGTTTAAAATATTATAAATATTGATGCAAAACATAAATTATCTTATTTATCTACATTTGTGCTTTTTATTTCTTATGAGCTGTAAAACATATTTTTGTGTATGATTTTATAGATGAGTTGATATTCTTTCATTAATTTTTTTATTTTTGGATCTAAGGAAAAATGATTGACATCACAAGACCTTAATTTGATGTTTGAGTCAAATTTTGAGGTTTAAAGAAGAAAGATGGACGACAAACACACATGTTTTATTAGCTATACATAGGCATGACCAGGGTTACGATTGTCACGGTTAAGGTTTATTAACCATCGGTTATGGTTATAAATTTTTGTAACCTTAACCAGAACCGTTTAACAAACTGTTACGTTTAAATACGGTTACAGTTCAAATGGTTACTGTTATATACGGTTACGGTTATCTGATAATATCATACGGTTGATATTATTTGATGATATAATATAATTAATATTATTTATTTATAATTAATATGTTCTTATAGTGTACTCATATTTCTATATATCATATGATTTATATTACAATTATTATTATATTTTATTATGTTTTTAAAATATTATAAACCAAGTAAGGATTTTGGTTTGAGAAGTTTCTAAACGCGTGGATCTAAAACCAAATAAGTATATGGATAAAATTGTCAATAATTGGGTGCATGTGTTGATTATGCTGGTAATCATGAATTTCACAGATTTTATGAGAAAAGAAATGATTTTGTTCTTGGAGTTTGATGGGTTAACAAGTTGTGTGGTAGTCTAACAAAAGGTTTTTCAGAGGAAGAATGTGAAGAAGTTGACGAGGAAGAAGAAGAAAAAGAGTATAACGAATAACCAAACGGTAAAAGTTACGGTGACAATTAACACAAAATTTAACAATGAAAATGACAAGAAAGAATATGAAGAATAAGAAAACATTGAGTAAAAAACACGAAAACATAGGTGGCGATCAATTAAATATGAAAACGAGTTAAATTCATAATTATAAAATTGTTTTGTTTTTCTGGTGGTCAAAGAAAATGGTTTAGGATATGTGAGGTCATCAGTTTGATTTGCCTCGCCTGAATGTCAAGTTAAATTTATGATTTTTTATCAGTTTTGATTTTATAACACAACTGATTTTTATATTTTAAAAAATTGTGTATCTGAAATTTAATTTTTTTCCTTAGTACTAATTTTAATTTTTTTTTATGAGATAATATTTTATTATCGTAATCAATCATATATAACTTTTATCAAAATATATCAAATTAGTTGTGTTATAAAAACCTAGTGGTTACTAAAGGAAAAATGTCATTGGACCATTATTGTAGTAAAGGCCCATATGCGTAAATAAGTTTGTTTAGTGTAAGAGTTAGGTTAAGACAAGACAAGTATAAATATGTTGATGTTCCAAACACTACAAGAAAACCTGCAATTTGGGACTCCAGTTTGTGACTATTTTTCTGGTCGCAAAATAGAGCGACTCTTATGAGACTACTTTGTGATGATTTTACGACTACAGAATAATTGGAGAGAAAACGTCACTTATTAACGACGAAAGATATAAGTCACAAAAGAGTCTCAAATTAGTGACAACATTAGGACTAATTTGCGACGAATATATATTGGTCGCACAATGGTCACGAATTGCGACTACTATGTGACTCATTAATTAGTTGGTAATCATAGTCGCAAAAACGTCGCATATTGAAGACTTGGTGGTTTTCTGGAGGTGTTTTCTTGTTGGTTTAAGGTTCAGATTCGTCTTGGCAAAGGTAAGTGCATGACCATGGCTTATCTAAGCTGGAGATTCTCTGATCTATTTGTTTATGTGTTGTTAGGCTTGTTAGAATTTTGTATGAGGCGTTAGGAAGCTTTCTTGTGGCTTGGGATCGATTCTTGTGGTTGTAGGAACGGAGATCCGGCGAGAAGCTTCGAGGAAAAACGATGCTCGGCATGTGCATCGGTCGATGCACTATGTGCGTCGGTCGATGCAGTGCGAGGACGGCGCAGCTTGACCTAGGAGCATTGGTCGATGCCATGTGGAGGCGTCGGTCGATGCAACTAGGGTTTCCGCGTATTGTCGAGCATGCGTCGATCGATGCAAATGAACCTTGTGTCGACCGATGCATACTTTGTGTCGGTCGATGCTTGTCCCTGTTGGTGTCGATCGATGCAAGCCTTGTGTCGGTCGATGCAGAGCCTGGTTTGTTTGTTGATTGTTGGTTGATGGTTAGAGTATCTCTATTGCTTGTGTGTATAGCCCAGTAGATGAGAGGATTGCCTTACTGAGTGTTTATAAAATACTCATGCATTGCAATTTGTGTTTGTGATGCAGGTAAAGGCAAAGTGTGATCGTGGAATCAAGGCAATGAAGAGGAGGATCTTCTAGGGATCCGATTGGATGTTGTCTGGCATTGATAGGTTGCTAGAGTTGGGTCTTTAGAACTTGCTAGGTTGCTGGTTCCTTGTTTCCAGTTGTTTGATATTGGAATATTGTTATATTTGATTATTGGTTATTAGATATTGGATATTGGTATCTGTTATTTCCGTTGTTGGTTGTGCTTGTGGTTAGGTGGCTAGTGGGTATGAGACCACTAGTTGTAGTTTATTATAATTATTATTATTTATTAATTTAAAAAAAACGGGTCAGGTCATTTCAGAAATATTTTAAAACTAAGTGATGAAAACAATGTTTTACTAAATCTTATTATTACACGTACTTTATACTACTACTATGAGTGCTCTTGAGTGATTTATATAAACAGTTTTGTTCATAATGTGTAGAATTCAAGATTTTTATTTTGTGACGTATATTAGGTAGTCTCAAAAACGTCACAATATGCGACTGATTTGCCACACTGCTAGGACTACGTCAATATGTCACTCTTCTGCTACCTTTTAGCGACATATTTGCGGCGTTATTGTGACTAACACCTGAAGAATTTACGACTAACACCTGATTTAGCTACTCCTTTAAGACTGTTTATACACTCTCAATATTTTTAATTTCAAATTTCACATTTGAGATTCATTTACATTTTTAGTTTTATGTTTATTATTTGTTTTGCTGGACCTTATCAATAGTAAATTTCTCAAAGTCTTAAATTTCAATGATTATAAACTAAACATCCATAAGTTTCAAATCTATCTTAAGTCTTACATGTTCTTTTATGAGAATGTGTTGCAATGGAGAAAAAATTTCAAAACTAAGTGATGAAAACAATATTTTACTAAATCTTACTATTACATGTGATTTATACTAGTATTATGAGTGCCCATGAGTTATTTATATAAACAGTTTTGTTCATAATTTGTAAAATTCAAGATTTTTTATTTTGTGATGTATATAAGGTAGTCACAAAAGAGTCACACTTTGCGACTAAATATACAGAATGTTACAAATCAATCACAAATTACCTACATACATGCTACTTATTAGCGACTAAAACTTGAGGTTGTGACGATTTTGCTTCCATTTAGTGACCCTCGCGGTTTCATTTACAGATTTTATCAATAGAGATTTGCCAATATGTTAAGTTGTAAGGTTTATATGTTAATTTGAACTACTATAGATAGTGAATCATTATTATACAACTAAAAATTTAATTTTTCTATGGTTTACACAAGTTTTCAAAACATTACACAAGTGTTATATGTAATGTTAACTAATGGTTTTGAAATTTCTTAATATCCTTTTCATTTAGATGTTGTGCCTCATTAAACTAATTGATTATGTTTAATATAGTAACTTGGGTGATTGTAACATTATATATAGGTTTTGTTTGACTCAAGCATATTGACTTTTTCAACATTTTTTACATATTGTCACAAAACAAAACAGTCGCACATTTGCCACGACTTTGCGACTAAATTAGCAATCTAACACTTTTAAACATATAGTCGTATTTTCGTCACAGTATCACCATAAATACCCACGCTTTAGCGAATAAAACATTATTTAGATACTAACTTGCGACTACTTACCAAATCTCGATTTTTTAATTCGAAATTTTACATTAGAGAATTGTTAACATGTTTCTTTATACATTTCTACTTTGATTTGATCAAATTTAGTCATAAAAACTTCGTCAAAGTTTTAAATTTTAATGTTTAAAACAAAATTTTCATAATTTTTAATCATTCTAAAGTGTTACATTTTCTTTAATAAGAAAGTTTGACATTTTTTGTAAAATTCAAAACAAAGTTATCAAAACAATGTTTTAAACTCTTAAACTAATAGATATATATATACTCTAGAATGCAATTATGAGTAAGTGTTTGATATCAACAATTTTGGTCAGAAAGTAGATAATTCTAAAATTTATTGTATACATCCAAAATTTAAATTAAAAAAAAAAAAGACCTAAGTTTGATTATTTTAAAATCTAAATCTGATCTAATCATTTTCAAATCCTAAACCTCAATTCCTAAAAAGAATAAAAACTAGATTATTATTATAATTATTGGTTCCATTATTTTAATGAAAATGAAATAATAATAATGTTTATACTAAATTATTTGGCTTTTATTGACTTAAAAATGGAAAGCTTTTCATTGACTAATCTAAGAAGACAAGGATTGTAGTGTTGTTTTAATATCCACCGTTGATAGATTTAGATCAAACGGACCAAATCTTCTCCTTCTATTTCCCCTTCTCTTCTTCTTCTCTTTCTTCAGATGATTGAATGCTCTTCTCCTTCTCAATGATTCCTCTTCTCCTTCTTCTCCTTCTCAACAATTCTTCTCTCACCTTCTTCCCCAAATTTTGAAACTTCCGTTAACCACATCTCATTATCTCACCTTCGGCCACACCTTTGACCATTCACCACCACCGCATCTTGAAGCTTCTGTTTACCAAATTTGAAAGCTTTCGTCGTCTTTTATCACCAACATATCTCGAAGCTTCTGTCTACCAGATCTGAAAGCTTTCTTCGTCGTTCATCACCATCAGATCTTGAAGCTTACGCCGTTCACCACCACCGCGTCTTGAAGCTTCCACCGTCGTTTACCACCAACACAACTCGAAGCGTCCGCCGTTCATCTCAATCTTCAACTGTTGCATCTTCTCTCTGCCGCCACAATTTTGTTTTTTTTGTAAATTCTCGTTACAACGTCGTTAATATACGACTCCAAGATGTAGTCGCTTATATACGACTGTTTTAAACAGTCACTTTTTAGTCGCAAATTAGCAACTGCTTTGAGATCACTTTAAGTTGCGATAAAAAATTTACGACCATATATATTAGTCTTAAAAGAGGCGCAAATATGCGACGGTATTGCGACTATTGTTTCCAAACATACGACTGTTACTATGTGTCTCTAAACCGTCGCTTTTATACAACCATATTTATCAGTCTTGAAAGAGTCGCAAATATGCCACCTTATTGTGACTGTTATATTTAATGACCGTTTTTAAGCGACCAACTTAGATAGTCTCGTAATAGTCACAAATGGTTGTTTTACGACCATTTTAAGACTCTTTTGAGGGTCACAAACGGCTTGTTTTTTTGTAGTGAAAGCACCGTAAATCGAAAACAAGAAAACATATATTTTACTTTACTATATAATTTTATAAAAATAATAACAAAAAATGCAGCAACAAGAAAAATATATACTAACAACAGACCGAAAAAATCTAAATTAAAATGCAATTTTAATTTCATTGGAAAATACTTTAATTTTTCAAATATACAACTAATTTTTTGGTTTAATGATAAATGAACATTTTGGATTAACTATATTAACATCCAAAATATTCAGTATTGTTTTAGTCAGAGAAGAATATAATTTTCAAGTCAAAGAGACAAAAACTTATTTCTTAACATAATAAAATTCAAAATATATGTAAAAACTAAATTTATGAAATTAAAAACTCAATTATCATATGAAAATAGAAATAATACTATGAATACAAATAACCATTTAATTATCAAAAACTTATGAGACTTGATATCAAAGAACATATATATTACATTATGAAATCAGAAAACTTGATATCTCACAAATATGTTTTGTTATGATATGGTGATTCCTATGAACATTGGTGCTGAAGGTCTGGAAACCGCTTTGAAATTAGCAAGGAAATGGGGTCATGAAAAGAAAAATATTCTCAAAGATGAAGTACCGACTTTTCGGGTTCTTTCTTTTTAAGAATTGTTATTCACATTAGCATATTACAAATTTAGAAGACTATTTTTACACGGTATAATCGTCACTTATTGTGGCTGCTTTCATGTCGTAACCAATATAATGGATTTGATTTCTATTTTATTTATTAATGGTTTGAACTTAGTTGTGGTTGTTTTTGTGTGTTTCTTGCCTCTGGTTGTTTCTTAAATCTATTTTCCTGAGAAAAAATCATGTGTTATATAGTTTATTTCTGAACTTCCATTAATATACTTAGAGGTTTATGTAGAAAATTGCTCTGTATTAAAACCTACGCGAAAGTGACTTTGTTGAAGAGGAAATAGAAATATGACTAGTAACACATGCAGCTAAACACCAAGAAGGATCTTTAGCCTTTAACCACCATCGTTTTCCATGTATATATAGGATTTACAGCTGAATCCATTGCATAATCCATATGATTTTTGGCAAAATCTAGAAGAAATAGATAGAACAAAAGCAATGTTTGTGTAGCCTAATTTGGTCCCCGGTAAAATCAGAAAACTGATGAATAAAGTACAGGAAGGTATTGCTAAAAGATGTTGTTACAGTTATTGAATGAGAAAAAGAGATAAGTTATGTGAGATTATGGAGACAAAGGTTGAAGTGGCTCGAAGAGATCCATCAAGAACATTCAGTTTGTGAATTATGAGTGAAAAACAAATCAAGAATTAATGGTGAGATCCCTTTAACTTAAGGTAAAATTAAAAATACATTCAAAAACTAAAATTTTGAAATTAAAAGCTTATGTATTATATGATGATATAAATAATAATAATCAAAGAAAAAGAAATTACCATTGAAAATATTTAAAAATTATGAAAATTATTCCAAACAACGTATATATTAAATTATGAAATCAAAAACAAAACAAAAAATAAATATAAGAAAAATAAAATAAAAATTCTACCTGCAGCGCGGCTACCAACCTAGTCCTTATAAAGAAGCAATAATCAATTATACTCAAAATGTCTTATACACGTGTGCAGATTTTATTAAGGATTGCAAGAAGCAATGATCAATCTAATGATTACATTTAAAGATTAATAAATGAATGATTAATGGACAGTCATAACTTACAAAGTCGGATACCATAAGGAGTGAAAGTAAGATTGTTTAGAAACTAAAAGAAGTAGAAGTATTAGCATAAGCGAAACTCCCCAGGGAAATTTTCCTTCTCCAAAAAGGGACTTAGCCTGGTTTGCTCTAACGGAGTAAGATGAATTGAAGAGAAGTCGATGGACGAAGCTTAGAGATACCAGGATGAAGACAAAGAGAATTGGGAGGAAAAGCATGAAGAGCTTGAGATTAGCCGCGGTTTTCTCAACCTCGTACTTGTAACGTGGGTATGAAGAGATGAATATGAGTAAAGATATGATGCCGAAGAGAGCTAGTAGTCTAAGAGGAGGTGCTGATGAAGTCAGTAGTGTTTCCTCTAACCATCCTCGCTTCCATGAACCTCCTCTTCTTTCCTTGACAAACCACCCCATCTCCCTTTTTCCGGTTCAAACTTTTTTTCTCTCTCAATGCCTTCTTTTTGGTTGTATATATTGAGCATATATAAGCGTATTTTATGAAGTGAAAGAGACCTTAAATGCTTATTTTCTTGCTAAAAAAAAGATGCGTTTTAATTATAAAGTAGTGAATTTGAATATATATATATATATATATATATATATGTATAATTTTTTCAAGTAAATGTGAAGTCCGATCAATTAGTGTGGCATAACCGCATATGTTCTCTGGAAAAGAGTTGTTCTCGAACAATCTTTATACCAACCTTTTTTATTCCATATTCCATGGTCATATTGATTTTTTCTCTCCTCCATTTGGGAATTTCTATCATTAAGTTAACTAATTATTTTCAGCTAAATGCGATGACATTTAGTTAGTAAAATGGACAAATCTAAGAGAAAAAAAAAGTACCTAAGAAATAGTTGAATAAAAAAGAATCGTTAAGAACGTTACCATTACATTTGAGATATGAAAAAAGAAATTAAAAGGAAAGGAAACCACCGAATTGTTTTCACCTTTGAATCCTGCTTTTGAAAAGATAACAAATGGGCATAAAGGATCATACTAGAAGACTAAAGCGCAAGAATATATATATATATATATATATATATATATGTGTGTGTGTGTATTAGTGTATATATATGTACATCATGTAACTAATATCATCTGGAAAGTACATTTGAACGAAATTCCCAAGTATAAAGTTATCACATTATTTGCTTTTATAATAAAGAACAAATAAGAAGTTTTTTGATGTTAAAGCATTTTAATCTTCATTTGTCTATCCAAATAAGTGTTACAAATCTATATCTCACTAAAACATCCACTTTACATATTCATTTTTTAGGTTTAGTTCTACTATCTCCAAATAATAATCTTAACTAAATCCAGTTGTTGTTATAACAAAACTAAATTACAATGTTTTGGAGGCAGTATAATATTAATTTTGGGGGAAAAAATCGACTAAAACCATGAGACGTTATCTCTCTATAACTACAGCTTCAATATCATTTTCATCCTCACCACTTCTCCAAGAAAACAACTCTTTTGTTTCCGAACATTCTAACATATATGCTACTGCTGAAACCATTGGAAAGATCTTATTAGTTTATATGTTATTAACTTTTTATTATTATTCTTATTTAATTATAAAACAACATTTTCTACCTATCAGGAACTATTATGCATTTTACAAAGTGTGAATTACTTTTTGTTTTATCTTTAGATTCTAGGTGTGTGTGTGGATTCACTTCCAATTTATTGAGTTGCAAATTGGGATTGTCTGAGTGATCAAAATCTCTTATTGCAATATTGATTGAGCGAGTCAATCTTCTATTTATCATCATTTGTTCGGATTCAGAAAATAAACTCGTCAATCCCCATCAACTCCATGAAATTAAATAATAGATTTTCAAGAGAGCGTGAAGGCTAACTTGCTAATTTCAATCTCTATCTCGTAGAGTTCATGCCGAGGCTTACATGAAAAGGAACTAGCTCATCAGTGACCAGCAATGCACATTCCTAAGATATCAACGCCATTCAAGGCTACTATCTTCAAGAAAAGAACTCTCAATTGATTTGGGTGAGTGTAACGTGCATAATATCTTATATCCTTATGCGTCTCCGTTCCAGTCTCACAAGGTCTTCTATAAAAGATTGATTGCAAAAGTTGTTGTTCCAGTCTCAGTTGATATATATATTTTTTTATCAGCCTTAAAAAGTTTTTGGGTATAAGAAAAACCCAACCTAACAAGTAACAACCAATCCAATACGTTGGCATGTGTATATTCTAAATAAACACACGTTCATATATAAAATGAGAAAGTGAGGAGACTTTAATTAGCACGAATGAAAAAGAAACAGATCTACAACCTCTTAAAAAAAATTTTAAGATAAAACAATAATGAGACTTAGTACTTCATATCCAGGCTCATCGTGAGTTCCATTTTTATAGTTCTTTAATCATTTCTTCTTCTTAATCACCACTTCGTGACATCCTCTACCCTCAGGTGCGACAAGTAGCTTTTCTACCGCTACGGCTAAAGTGGGAATATTTTGGAAATTTTCCATTTAATAAACTGATTGATTAGACGAAGTAGAAATAGTTGAAAGAGATAATTAGAAGCAATAGTTAAGAACATAATTAAAATAAATGTAACTTGGTTACTTACAACTTACAACTATAATGCTAAAAATGATAAATACATAAAAACATTTTTCTCTATATTCACTGTTTTGTATCACTTTTAGTTAATTATATATATATGCTTAAAAATTTTATACATATACATATATTTTGATAATTAATAATATAAAATTAAAATATTAGGTGACAAAATAAATATAAACGAGGAACATTATTATATTACCCTATTTATTAACTGATATGTAATTATTTTACTTTTCAACATTGACTATGTCCGTACTTGGAATTCCGCGGCAAAGACTAGTTTCGTTGGCGCTTGATGTAGTGCCTTTCATTCTCGCGCTCTTTCTCTCTGTCGCATCTCTGGTCTCTCTCTCTCTCTCTCCGGCGATCTTCATCTTCTTCTTCCATCCTCCGGTGAAATTTCTCAAGATTACCAAAGAAAAAACCGCAATTTCCAAGAACACCACAGCCGTTACCACCTAAAAACAGCGAACGCTTTTTCTTGATTTCCGATCACACCTCACTTTCATCGGAAACTTCCCCAACTCAAGAAGCTAGGGTTTCGAAATTTCACATTTTTGTCCAAGAATTTTGATATAGAAGAGGGTTTTATTTTTTTAATTTTATTTTGGAGTTTAGCGCGGAATTTGATGGTTAGAACGGCGGAGACTTCACGTAGTCTTGTTTGCTTAGGATGACCGGTGCTGCTTCACCGTGTGATCGGAGAGGGTTTTGGTATTTTGGTAAACCCCTCTCATGGAATGGCAGATCTTGTGAGCTATGGTAATGTCGAGCGAGACATTGAACAGGTCCTCTCTTCTTCTTTCCTCTGTGTTTTTTTTTTAATAATAATAATTTTGATGATTTCTCCTAGTCTCACTAGATGTGTCTGAGTTTTGTTGGCAAATTATGTTTTTTTTTTTTTTAAGGAAAATTTTAATTTTAATTTTCGTGTCCCTGTAATTTTGAAGTTTTAGTTACGAACTTGTTTTTGTCTCATCAAGATCTTCACAGAAGCCCTTCCATATGTTTTGCAGGCTCTAATTGCTTTGAAGAAAGGTGCTCAACTGTTGAAATATGGTCGGAAAGGAAAGCCTAAGTTTTGTCCATTTAGACTCTCCAACGTGAGTGTCCTTTAGATTAAAAATGGATTACATTTCGGTTCTGAGCATAAATAAATTTGGTTTTGCTGTAAATTTGGTTCTGAGCCTTGCAATCTTTTCATGAGGTTCTTTGTGGTGCTATTAAGGCTGACGATATTTTCNATATGATGCCGAAGAGAGCTAGTAGTCTAAGAGGAGGTGCTGATGAAGTCAGTAGTGTTTCCTCTAACCATCCTCGCTTCCATGAACCTCCTCTTCTTTCCTTGACAAACCACCCCATCTCCCTTTTTCCGGTTCAAACTTTTTTTCTCTCTCAATGCCTTCTTTTTGGTTGTATATATTGAGCATATATAAGCGTATTTTATGAAGTGAAAGAGACCTTAAATGCTTATTTTCTTGCTAAAAAAAAGATGCGTTTTAATTATAAAGTAGTGAATTTGAATATATATATATATATATATATATATATGTATAATTTTTTCAAGTAAATGTGAAGTCCGATCAATTAGTGTGGCATAACCGCATATGTTCTCTGGAAAAGAGTTGTTCTCGAACAATCTTTATACCAACCTTTTTTATTCCATATTCCATGGTCATATTGATTTTTTCTCTCCTCCATTTGGGAATTTCTATCATTAAGTTAACTAATTATTTTCAGCTAAATGCGATGACATTTAGTTAGTAAAATGGACAAATCTAAGAGAAAAAAAAAGTACCTAAGAAATAGTTGAATAAAAAAGAATCGTTAAGAACGTTACCATTACATTTGAGATATGAAAAAAGAAATTAAAAGGAAAGGAAACCACCGAATTGTTTTCACCTTTGAATCCTGCTTTTGAAAAGATAACAAATGGGCATAAAGGATCATACTAGAAGACTAAAGCGCAAGAATATATATATATATATATATATATATATATGTGTGTGTGTGTATTAGTGTATATATATGTACATCATGTAACTAATATCATCTGGAAAGTACATTTGAACGAAATTCCCAAGTATAAAGTTATCACATTATTTGCTTTTATAATAAAGAACAAATAAGAAGTTTTTTGATGTTAAAGCATTTTAATCTTCATTTGTCTATCCAAATAAGTGTTACAAATCTATATCTCACTAAAACATCCACTTTACATATTCATTTTTTAGGTTTAGTTCTACTATCTCCAAATAATAATCTTAACTAAATCCAGTTGTTGTTATAACAAAACTAAATTACAATGTTTTGGAGGCAGTATAATATTAATTTTGGGGGAAAAAATCGACTAAAACCATGAGACGTTATCTCTCTATAACTACAGCTTCAATATCATTTTCATCCTCACCACTTCTCCAAGAAAACAACTCTTTTGTTTCCGAACATTCTAACATATATGCTACTGCTGAAACCATTGGAAAGATCTTATTAGTTTATATGTTATTAACTTTTTATTATTATTCTTATTTAATTATAAAACAACATTTTCTACCTATCAGGAACTATTATGCATTTTACAAAGTGTGAATTACTTTTTGTTTTATCTTTAGATTCTAGGTGTGTGTGTGGATTCACTTCCAATTTATTGAGTTGCAAATTGGGATTGTCTGAGTGATCAAAATCTCTTATTGCAATATTGATTGAGCGAGTCAATCTTCTATTTATCATCATTTGTTCGGATTCAGAAAATAAACTCGTCAATCCCCATCAACTCCATGAAATTAAATAATAGATTTTCAAGAGAGCGTGAAGGCTAACTTGCTAATTTCAATCTCTATCTCGTAGAGTTCATGCCGAGGCTTACATGAAAAGGAACTAGCTCATCAGTGACCAGCAATGCACATTCCTAAGATATCAACGCCATTCAAGGCTACTATCTTCAAGAAAAGAACTCTCAATTGATTTGGGTGAGTGTAACGTGCATAATATCTTATATCCTTATGCGTCTCCGTTCCAGTCTCACAAGGTCTTCTATAAAAGATTGATTGCAAAAGTTGTTGTTCCAGTCTCAGTTGATATATATATTTTTTTATCAGCCTTAAAAAGTTTTTGGGTATAAGAAAAACCCAACCTAACAAGTAACAACCAATCCAATACGTTGGCATGTGTATATTCTAAATAAACACACGTTCATATATAAAATGAGAAAGTGAGGAGACTTTAATTAGCACGAATGAAAAAGAAACAGATCTACAACCTCTTAAAAAAAATTTTAAGATAAAACAATAATGAGACTTAGTACTTCATATCCAGGCTCATCGTGAGTTCCATTTTTATAGTTCTTTAATCATTTCTTCTTCTTAATCACCACTTCGTGACATCCTCTACCCTCAGGTGCGACAAGTAGCTTTTCTACCGCTACGGCTAAAGTGGGAATATTTTGGAAATTTTCCATTTAATAAACTGATTGATTAGACGAAGTAGAAATAGTTGAAAGAGATAATTAGAAGCAATAGTTAAGAACATAATTAAAATAAATGTAACTTGGTTACTTACAACTTACAACTATAATGCTAAAAATGATAAATACATAAAAACATTTTTCTCTATATTCACTGTTTTGTATCACTTTTAGTTAATTATATATATATGCTTAAAAATTTTATACATATACATATATTTTGATAATTAATAATATAAAATTAAAATATTAGGTGACAAAATAAATATAAACGAGGAACATTATTATATTACCCTATTTATTAACTGATATGTAATTATTTTACTTTTCAACATTGACTATGTCCGTACTTGGAATTCCGCGGCAAAGACTAGTTTCGTTGGCGCTTGATGTAGTGCCTTTCATTCTCGCGCTCTTTCTCTCTGTCGCATCTCTGGTCTCTCTCTCTCTCTCTCCGGCGATCTTCATCTTCTTCTTCCATCCTCCGGTGAAATTTCTCAAGATTACCAAAGAAAAAACCGCAATTTCCAAGAACACCACAGCCGTTACCACCTAAAAACAGCGAACGCTTTTTCTTGATTTCCGATCACACCTCACTTTCATCGGAAACTTCCCCAACTCAAGAAGCTAGGGTTTCGAAATTTCACATTTTTGTCCAAGAATTTTGATATAGAAGAGGGTTTTATTTTTTTAATTTTATTTTGGAGTTTAGCGCGGAATTTGATGGTTAGAACGGCGGAGACTTCACGTAGTCTTGTTTGCTTAGGATGACCGGTGCTGCTTCACCGTGTGATCGGAGAGGGTTTTGGTATTTTGGTAAACCCCTCTCATGGAATGGCAGATCTTGTGAGCTATGGTAATGTCGAGCGAGACATCGAACAGGTCCTCTCTTCTTCTTTCCTCTGTGTTTTTTTTTTATATATAATTTTGATGATTTCTCCTAGTCTCACTAGATGTGTCTGAAATTTGTTTGCAAATTATGTTTTTTTTTTCCGTCTTGTAAGTGTCCCTGTAATTTTGAAGTTTTAGTTACGAACTAGTTTTTGTCTCATCAAGATCTTCACAGAAGCCCTTCAATGTTTTGCAGGCTCTAATTGCTTTGAAGAAAGGTGCTCAACTGTTGAAATATGGTCGGAAAGGAAAGCCTAAGTTTTGTCCATTTAGACTCTCCAACGTGAGTGTCCTTTAGATTAAAAATGGATTACATTTCGGTTCTGAGCATAAATAAAATTGGTTTTGCTGTAAATTTGGTTCTGAGCCTTGCAATCTTTCCATGAGCTTCTTTGTGGTGCTATTAAGGCTGAGGATATTTTCGCATCTTTGTGTTTGGTCAAATATAAGCCTTTTATTCTTATCCACCTTGGACATGTTATTTGCAGGATGAGACATCTTTAATCTGGATTTCAAATGGTGGAGAAAAACGTCTCAAGTTAGCAACTGTATCTAAGATTGTTCCAGGACAACGAACTGTAATTTCTCTTGAATTTCTACTTTTTTTTTTTCTTTTTTGTTTCGATGCAGTATCAAACAAAGGCATCAAAAAATTTATGAGGAACATGTTATGACTTTGATCACGTTTATGCTATCAGGCTGTTTTCCAACGTTACCTTCGCCCTGAAAAGGATTATTTATCTTTTTCTCTCGTATACTCCAACAGGAAGCGGACTCTTGATTTGGTAATAAACCTCAGTTACTTTCTCTTCAGCATGTATTGTCTGCCTCTGTATATGTGAAGTTAAAAAGGTTACCTTATATTCAGATTTGCAAGGACAAAGTTGAGGCAGAGGTGTGGATTGCTGGCCTAAAAGCTTTGATATCTGGTCAAGCTGGCCGCTCTAAAATTGACGGCTGGAGTGATGGAGGCCTCTCTATTGCTGTAAGTAATGAGCATTTTTAACGCTGACAGCGTCAGTTTTATTGATGTTGCAAATGTATTTCTCTCTTCTCAAGATAAGTCTCATTTAGTTTTTCCTGAAGTTTGTTTTGTTTCATTTCATCATTTTCAGGACAGCAGAGACTTGACTTTAAGCAGTCCTACCAACAGTTCAGTTTGTGCTTCTCGAGATTTTAGCATTGTTGAGACGCCCTCCAATTCAAACACTTTTCCCAGGACTTCTAGAACTGAGAATTCTGTCAGTTCTGAAAGATCACATGTGGCATCAGAGAGCCCAAATATGTTAGTAAGAGGACCTGGATCAGACGTTTTCCGGGTTAGTGTCTCTAGTGTTCAAAGCAGCTCAAGTCATGGTTCTGCTCCAGATGATTGTGATGCTCTAGGTGATGTTTATATATGGGGTGAAGTGCTATGTGATAGTGTTGTCAGAGTCGGGGCTGATAGGAATGCTTCTTGTGTTGGTTCAAGGTCTGATGTTCTGATACCAAAGCCATTGGAATCCAATGTTTGTTTGGATGTCCATCACATAGCATGTGGTGTTAAGCATGCTGCTCTAGTCTCTAGGCAAGGTGAGGTTTTTACGTGGGGTGACGCATCGGGAGGACGTCTTGGCCATGGAATGGGAAAAGATGTTAGTGGTCCTCAGCTTATTGAGTCTCTAGCTGCTACTAGTGTTGATTTTGTTGCCTGCGGTGAGTTCCATACGTGCGCTGTCACAATGACAGGAGAGATTTACACATGGGGTGATGGAACACACTGTGTTGGACTTCTTGGCCATGGTACCGATGTAAGTCACTGGATACCAAAGAGAATATCAGGTCCTCTTGAAGGTCTTCAAGTTGCGTCCGTATCTTGTGGACCGTGGCACACTGCTTTGATCACGTCAACTGGACAGCTTTTTACTTTTGGAGATGGAACATTTGGTGTTTTAGGGCATGGTGACAAAGAAACTGTATTTTACCCGAGAGAAGTTGAATCTTTATCTGGTTTGAGGACTATTGCCGTTGCATGTGGTGTATGGCATGCTGCTGCAATAGTAGAAGTCATTGTCACTCAGTCAAGTTCAAGCATTTCATCAGGAAAGCTGTTCACATGGGGTGATGGTGACAAGAGCCGTCTTGGTCATGGAGATAAAGAGTCTCGGCTTAAACCCACATGTGTATCAGCTCTAATTGACCATTCTTTTCACAGAGTTGCATGTGGACATAGTTTAACAGTCGGCTTGACCACATCGGGGAAAATTTACACGATGGGTAGTACTGTTTATGGTCAACTAGGGAATCCCAATGCTGATGGGAAGCTTCCTTGCTTAGTAGAGGATACNTCTCTCTCTCTCTCTCCGGCGATCTTCATCTTCTTCTTCCATCCTCCGGTGAAATTTCTCAAGATTACCAAAGAAAAAACCGCAATTTCCAAGAACACCACAGCCGTTACCACCTAAAAACAGCGAACGCTTTTTCTTGATTTCCGATCACACCTCACTTTCATCGGAAACTTCCCCAACTCAAGAAGCTAGGGTTTCGAAATTTCACATTTTTGTCCAAGAATTTTGATATAGAAGAGGGTTTTTTTTTTTTAATTTTATTTTGGAGTTTAGCGCGGAATTTGATGGTTAGAACGGCGGAGACTTCACGTAGTCTTGTTTGCTTAGGATGACCGGTGCTGCTTCACCGTGTGATCGGAGAGGGTTTTGGTATTTTGGTAAACCCCTCTCATGGAATGGCAGATCTTGTGAGCTATGGTAATGTCGAGCGAGACATCGAACAGGTCCTCTCTTCTTCTTTCCTCTGTGTTTTTTTTTTATATATAATTTTGATGATTTCTCCTAGTCTCACTAGATGTGTCTGAAATTTGTTTGCAAATTATGTTTTTTTTTTCCGTCTTGTAAGTGTCCCTGTAATTTTGAAGTTTTAGTTACGAACTAGTTTTTGTCTCATCAAGATCTTCACAGAAGCCCTTCAATGTTTTGCAGGCTCTAATTGCTTTGAAGAAAGGTGCTCAACTGTTGAAATATGGTCGGAAAGGAAAGCCTAAGTTTTGTCCATTTAGACTCTCCAACGTGAGTGTCCTTTAGATTAAAAATGGATTACATTTCGGTTCTGAGCATAAATAAAATTGGTTTTGCTGTAAATTTGGTTCTGAGCCTTGCAATCTTTCCATGAGCTTCTTTGTGGTGCTATTAAGGCTGAGGATATTTTCGCATCTTTGTGTTTGGTCAAATATAAGCCTTTTATTCTTATCCACCTTGGACATGTTATTTGCAGGATGAGACATCTTTAATCTGGATTTCAAATGGTGGAGAAAAACGTCTCAAGTTAGCAACTGTATCTAAGATTGTTCCAGGACAACGAACTGTAATTTCTCTTGAATTTCTACTTTTTTTTTTTCTTTTTTGTTTCGATGCAGTATCAAACAAAGGCATCAAAAAATTTATGAGGAACATGTTATGACTTTGATCACGTTTATGCTATCAGGCTGTTTTCCAACGTTACCTTCGCCCTGAAAAGGATTATTTATCTTTTTCTCTCGTATACTCCAACAGGAAGCGGACTCTTGATTTGGTAATAAACCTCAGTTACTTTCTCTTCAGCATGTATTGTCTGCCTCTGTATATGTGAAGTTAAAAAGGTTACCTTATATTCAGATTTGCAAGGACAAAGTTGAGGCAGAGGTGTGGATCGCTGGCCTAAAAGCTTTGATATCTGGTCAAGCTGGCCGCTCTAAAATTGACGGCTGGAGTGATGGAGGCCTCTCTATTGCTGTAAGTAATGAGCATTTTTAACGCTGACAGCGTCAGTTTTATTGATGTTGCAAATGTGTTTCTCTCTTCTCAAGATATGTCGCATTTAGATTTTCCTGAAGTTTGTTTTGTTTCATTTCATCATTTTCAGGACAGCAGAGACTTGACTTTAAGCAGTCCTACCAACAGTTCAGTTTGTGCTTCTCGANTTATTTTGGAGTTTAGCGCGGAATTTGATGGTTAGAACGGCGGAGACTTCACGTAGTCTTGTTTGCTTAGGATGACCGGTGCTGCTTCACCGTGTGATCGGAGAGGGTTTTGGTATTTTGGTAAACCCCTCTCATGGAATGGCAGATCTTGTGAGCTATGGTAATGTCGAGCGAGACATTGAACAGGTCCTCTCTTCTTCTTTCCTCTGTGTTTTTTTTTTAATAATAATAATTTTGATGATTTCTCCTAGTCTCACTAGATGTGTCTGAGTTTTGTTGGCAAATTATGTTTTTTTTTTTTTTAAGGAAAATTTTAATTTTAATTTTCGTGTCCCTGTAATTTTGAAGTTTTAGTTACGAACTTGTTTTTGTCTCATCAAGATCTTCACAGAAGCCCTTCCATATGTTTTGCAGGCTCTAATTGCTTTGAAGAAAGGTGCTCAACTGTTGAAATATGGTCGGAAAGGAAAGCCTAAGTTTTGTCCATTTAGACTCTCCAACGTGAGTGTCCNGTTGCCTGTGGTTCAAACTTTACAGCAGCAATATGTCTTCATAAATGGGTTTCTGGTACTGAGCAATCTCAATGTTCAGCTTGTAGACAGGCGTTCGGATTCACACGAAAGAGACACAATTGTTACAACTGTGGACTTGTCCACTGCCATTCATGCAGTTCCAAGAAATCACTGAAAGCTGCTTTGGCACCTAATCCAGGCAAGCCCTATCGTGTCTGCGATTCATGTTACTCTAAACTAAGTAAAGTTTCAGAACCTAGTATTGATAGCAGGAAGAATGTTATGCCACGACTTTCCGGGGAGAACAAGGACAGATTGGATAAAGCCGAGATAAGATTGGCTAAATCAGGAATCCCATCAAATATAGATTTGATTAAGCAGCTGGATAGCAGGGCAGCTAGACAAGGAAAAAAGGCGGACGCATTTTCTCTTGTTCGCACTTCTCAAACACCTCTATTACAGCTTAAAGATGCTTTCACCAATGTGGCTGACTTACGGCGCGGGCCACCAAAACCAGCAGTAACTCCATCTGGAGCAAGCTCCAGATCTGTGTCACCTTTTTCAAGAAGATCTAGTCCTCCTCGTTCAGTGACACCCATTCCTTTGACAGCTGGTCTAGGTTTTTCAACAAGTATAGCTGACAGTCTGAAGAAATCAAATGAACTTCTGAATCAGGAAGTAGTCAAATTACGCGCCCAGGTAAAATTCGACCTCCAAACCTTGAAAGCATTATCTTTTTCTTCCACGTCTGTCTAAACTCGTTAACTTTTTAAAATGAATCTGGGATGCTGTTCAGGCCGAGAGTCTGAGGCACAGATGTGAGGCCCAAGAATTCGAAGTTCAGAAGTCTGTGAAGAAAGTGCAAGAAGCGATGAACCTGGTAGCAGAGGAATCCGCCAAATCAGAAGTTGCAAAAGAAGTTATAAAATCTCTGACAGCACAGGTTTTGGCTTGATTCTCTTATACATATATTAAACCGTCTCTGTGTGATGTATTGATCTTTGAAAATATAATTCCCAGTAAGTTGTCTTGCCATTTCCAGCATCCCCCCCCCCCCCCCCCCCCCCCCCCCC
>NC_025695.1:36173864-36193226 GCF_000633955.1 Camelina sativa
GGTATTCGAATCAGTAATGGTTTCTCAGAAGATGGTGACAATCGCCGAAACTCAAGAAGCTCAGTAGCATCAGCTTCAAATGCTTCTCAAGTTGAGGCAGAGTGGATCGAACAGTACGAACCTGGTGTTTATATAACACTATTGGCCCTAGGCGATGGAACAAGAGATCTCAAACGTGTGCGGTTTAGGTAACATTTTAGAATCGATACACTTGTTATCTTGATACTTTTTTTTGGAGATTATAAACTAATACTAATGCGGTTGTTTTTTTTTTTTTTTGTAGCCGGAGAAGGTTCAAGGAGCAACAGGCAGAGGTATGGTGGTCTGAGAATCGCGAAAGAGTGTATGAGAAGTACAACATTCGCGGTACCGATAGAGCAAGCGTGGCAACATCACCTCTATCCCAATCACAATTCCAGACATGAACCCAAAACAGTTAAAAGCATAGGAAGCAGTTAGCCTTATTCTGAGTTCCACTCTCAGGCATTAATTACACTGTATATAGATAATCTCTGGCGTTGTTTTGCAAAGAGTTTGTCGTGAATTTCCATTTACGTATTGTTTAAAAACTAATTGAGATAACATCTTCTGATTGATTAGCCAACTTCACGCCTTGAAGCGTTTTTTCTCCGTCTTCCACTTCATGTCGTTTTGCTTTTCCGTAACTACACTGGGCGCTGTTTTCTCTTTCTTTTAGGTATCGTCATCATCTTTTATTATGTTTGGTTCTCATTTCCCCCAAATCAGCCATGGAAGGTAGACTCTCCGAAACTCTTGGCCTCCCATCTCCGAATCTTAATCACTGCCATCTTCCAAGCGATTTCAATTCCCTCTTCACTCATTTCTCCGATCTCACCTCCGTCCAAAGCCCCATCGTCAGAGACCCTAAACCCAAACCCAAATCACCGAGATTTACAGCAAGATCCGAGCCATTGTTTGCATGTACATCAGTCTCGAATCCAATCCACGCAAAACCCGGATCAGAATTCCTGAAATGGATCAAACCAGCATCACGAAGCAGTCCAAAAATCCAAACACTGATGAAACAACTCTCTGTCTGGGAACGTGCCATCATCGGTGCAGGAGCCGGTGGACTGGCGGGAGCTTTTACATACGTTGCTCTTCTCCCACTTGACACAATCAAAACCAAGCTTCAAACCAAAGGCGCGTCTCAGGTGTATAGCAACACATTTGATGCAATCGTTAAGACATTTCAAGCTAAAGGTGTTTTAGGTTTTTACAGTGGTGTCTCCGCCGTGATTGTTGGGTCTACGTTTTCCTCCGCCGTGTACTTCGGTACCTGTGAGTTTGGTAAGTCTCTACTCTCCAAATTCCCGGATTTTCCGACCGTGCTAATCCCGCCTACTGCTGGTGCTATGGGAAACATAATCTCTTCGGCTATAATGGTTCCTAAAGAGCTCATTACACAGAGAATGCAAGTTGGAGCTAGTGGGAGATCGTATCAAGTATTGCTTAAGATTCTTGAGAAAGATGGAATCTTGGGGCTTTACGCCGGTTATTCGGCTACATTGTTGAGGAATTTGCCGGCTGGTGTTCTAAGTTATTCGTCGTTTGAATACCTCAAGGCTGCGGTTTTGGAGAAAACGCAGCAGAGCCATCTTGAGCCTTTGCAGAGTGTTTGTTGTGGCGCATTGGCTGGTGCGATATCCGCTTCCATAACTACACCATTAGATGTTGTCAAGACTAGGCTGATGACGCAGATTCATGTAGAGGCAGTGAACAAACTTGGTGCTGCTATGTATACTGGTGTGGCTGGGACGGTGAGACAGATACTGAAAGAGGAAGGCTGGGTTGGTTTTACTCGCGGCATGGGCCCTCGAGTTGTTCACAGCGCTTGTTTCTCTGCTATCGGTTATTTTGCATTTGAGACTGCAAGGCTTACAATCTTAAATGAATATTTGAAGAGGAAAGAAGATTCTGAAACTAACCTTGATGCTGATTCTTGAGTTTGGTTTTAAATATGGTCAGATGAACAAAGAGAGCTTTTCCATGGTTCTCCAAGAAGCATTAATCTTTATCCTTGTGGGTTGTTTAACGGATAAGCTTATTCTCCATACTTGACTTGTTCAAAATATAATTCACTTTTGCTGCATTTTCATTCGAGCTTTATTTTCAATCTGATTCGATTTCTTTCAGACTCATCTTTATAGACTGCCATGCTTTCCTTCAATCTCATGTCATTTTTGGCCGTATAATCCTCCTACGCATGTAAATCTATCTTCCTTCTTTTCTCATACACTTCATTTTTGTTACAAAGCAGTTGGGAGTTATGTTGATTTTATAATTATCTGCTACATACATTAATGAGGAACTTACTGCCTGGCATATTAAGATACTAGTCGTATGGATAGTTGAAAGAAACAGTTTTGGAGAAAATGCAACAGAACCATCTTGAGCCTTTGTTGTGGCGTGTTGGCTGTGCTATATCTGC
Organism: Camelina sativa; assembly: GCF_000633955.1. Lineage (NCBI taxonomy): Eukaryota > Viridiplantae > Streptophyta > Magnoliopsida > Brassicales > Brassicaceae > Camelina > Camelina sativa. Next base: position 36,176,317 of record NC_025695.1, read on the forward strand.
TTCCATAACTACACCATAAGATGTGGTCAAGACTAGGCTGATGACAGATGTTCACATAACTTGGTGCTTCTGTGTATTCTGGTGTAACTGGGGACTGTGAGTTAGATACTAAAAGAGGGTGGTTGGGTTGGTTTTACGCGAGGCATGGGGTCTCGAGTTGTTCACAGCCCTTGTGAGACTTTAAAATCTAAATGAATATGTGAAGAGGAAAGAAGATTGTGAAAACTAACTTGTTGCTGATTATTGTGTTTTGGCTTTTGGTATGGTCAGATGAACAAAGATATACACAGAGCTTTTCTTTTGTTCTCAAATGAAGCATTAAGCTTCTTTTGTGTCTATATAAGCATGCACTTATAAAATTATCTTCTCAACGTTTCATTACAAAAGCATTTGAACCAAAGATCGATTCCAAGAAAATACTATCACCACAAAAAACCACATGACACGAGAACCGAGATGAATCATCACTCTCTTCCTTTTGTCTTCTTCCTCCACCTAATCCTCTTCCTTTCCCAAGATTTTCCCACATTTTCTCACCGTTTCTCGCCGCCACTACACAACTTAACTCTCTACGGCGACGCCTACTTCCGAGACCGTACAATCTCCCTCACCCGACAACAACCCTGCTTTCCCTCCGCCACAACATCTCCGTCAAACCCATCTCCCTCCGGCTACGGACGAGCCCTCTACGTTTACCCAATAAAGTTTCTCGAACCTTCAACAAACACAACCGCTTCTTTCTCTTGCCGCTTCTCCTTCTCCATCATGGCTTCACCTTCTTGCCCTTTTGGTGACGGTTTCGCTTTCTTGATCACATCCAAAGCTGACTCCTTGGTCTTCTCTAATGGCTTCTTTGGCCTACCAAACCCGGATGATTCTGATTCTTCCGTCATCGCCGTCGAGTTTGATACTCGGTTTGACCCGGGTAACGGCGATATTAACGATAACCACGTTGGGATTGATGTTAATTCGATCGTCTCTGTTGCTTCTGTTGATGCGTTATCAAAAGGGTTTGATCTCAAGAGTGGGAGAGAGATGATGGCGTGGATTGAGTATAGTGATGCTCTTAAACTCATTAGGGTTTGGGTTGGGTATTCACGTGTTAAGCCTACGAGTCCTGTTTTAGCAACACAGATTGATCTCTATGGTAAAGTAAAGGAGTATATGCACGTTGGTTTCTCTGCTTCAAATGCTGCTACGGGTCCTGGGTCAGCTTTNATAAGCATGCACTTATAAAATGATCTTCTCAACGTTTCATTACAAAAGCATTTGAACGAAAGATCGATTCCAAGAAAATACTATCACCAAAAAAAACCACATGACACGAGAAGCGAGATGAATCATCACTCTCTTCCTTTTCTCTTCTTCCTCCACCTAATCCTCTTCCTTTCCCAAGATTTCCCCACGTTTTCTCACCGTTTCTCGCCGCCACTACACAACTTAACTCTCTACGGCGACGCCTACTTCCGAGACCGTACAATCTCCCTCACCCGACAACAACCCTGCTTTCCCTCCGCCACAACATCTCCGTCAAACCCATCTCCCTCCGGCTACGGACGAGCCCTCTACGTTTACCCAATAAAGTTTCTCGAACCTTCAACAAACACAACCGCTTCTTTCTCTTGCCGCTTCTCCTTCTCCATCATGGCTTCACCTTCTTGCCCTTTTGGTGACGGTTTCGCTTTCTTGATCACATCCAAAGCTGACTCCTTGGTCTTCTCTAATGGCTTCTTTGGCCTACCAAACCCGGATGATTCTTCCTTCATCGCCGTCGAGTTTGATACTCGGTTTGACCCGGGGAACGGCGATATTAACGATAACCACGTTGGGATCGATGTTAATTCGATCATCTCTGTTGCTTCTGTTGATGCGTTATCAAAAGGATTTGATCTCAAGAGTGGGAGAGAGATGATGGCGTGGATTGAGTATAGTGATGCTCTTAAACTCATTAGGGTTTGGGTTGGGTATTCACGTGTTAAGCCTACGAGTCCTGTTTTAGCAACACAGATCGATCTCTATGGTAAAGTAAAGGAGTATATGCACGTTGGTTTCGCTGCTTCAAATGCTGCTACGGATCCTGGGTCAGCTCTGCACATCGTTGAGCGGTGGAAATTTACGACCTTTGGGTCTCATTCTGATGCGATTCAGGAAGAGGAGGAGGAGGAAGAGGAAGAGTGTTCGGTCTGCTCTGATGCAATTCATCGTAACGGTTTCGATTACAGGGTTTCAGTTGTTGGATTAAAGATCCCATTTTGGAGTCTATTACCTGGTCTGGCTGCAATTGTTATTCTCGTGGCGTTTATTGTTTTATCATTGATTTGTGGCAAGAAAAGGATTAGTGAAGGAGCTGATACGAATTCGGGGCTTAATCGGATGCCGGGAAGGTTGTCCTTGGCTGAGATCAAATCGGCGACATCAGGATTCAACGAGAACACAATCGTGGGTCAAGGAGCTTCAGCTACTGTGTACAGAGGCTCTATTCCTTCCATTGGATCTGTGGCCGTGAAGCGTTTTGATCGACAACACTGGCCACAGTGCAACCGTAACCCTTTCACCACAGAGTTCACCACAGTGACTGGTTACTTGCGGCACAAGAATCTGGTTCAGTTCCAGGGTTGGTGCAGTGAAGGAACAGAGACGGCCCTAGTGTTTGAGTACTTGCCCAACGGTAGTTTGAGTGAATTCCTACACAAGAAACCCCCATCGGATCCATCACAAGAGTTTATAGTCCTCTCTTGGAAGCAGCGGGTAAATATCATTCTGGGTGTGGCTTCTGCACTTACTTATCTACACGAAGAATGTGAGAGACAGATCATCCACCGTGATGTCAAGACCTGTAACATAATGCTTGATACCGATTTTAACGCCAAACTTGGTGATTTCGGGTTAGCTGAGATTTATGAGCACAGTGCGTTGCTAGCTAGACGAGCCCCTACACTCCCAGCAGGTACTATGGGTTACTTGGCACCTGAATACGTGTACACAGGTGTGCCCTCTGAAAAATCCGACGTGTACAGCTTCGGAGTGGTGATTCTTGAAGTGTGTACGGGGCGTAGGCCGGTGGGGGATGACGGGACGGTGCTCGTAGAGCTGATGTGGAGCCTCTGGGAGACGGGGAAAGTCCTGGATGGTGCTGACATCATGCTGAGGGAAGAGTTTGATGCAGAGGAAATGGAAAGGGTGTTGATGGTTGGGATGGTTTGTGCGCATCCGGACTGTGATAAGCGGCCAAGGATCAAAGAGGCTGTGAGGATTATACGCGGGGAGGCGCCATCGCCAGTTCTTCCGGTGAGGAGGCCTTTGCTGAGAATCCGGTCAGCTATGGAAGCTGAAGAGATCATTGCTGATGGTTTGGGTGGGGATGATCTTCCCTGGATGACGCCTAAATCCAATTTTAGCTAATTGATTTTTTTGGGGCTTTCTGTATTTCATAAACTTTTTGGGTTTGATTTGGAAATTTGGACTCTTTTTAATCGGTCTAGTATTGGAAACTAAGGTCATCTCCATTGAATTATTTTAGTGAGTTGCTTGTAAGTTGCTTAGTAATAAAACAGATTAAATATATAATCTAAATAATTCAAATTTGCTATGCATCAATCGTTATATTAGATGTTTTAGAATCACTAAGGATCTCGGGCGTGTCAATTGGTGATTGGCTGGAAGAAAAAAAGAACTTTTTTTTTTCTGCAACTCTCTCTCTCGCGACTCTCTCTCTCGTTCTCTCTCTCGGTAAAATCGGAAGAAATCTACAACACTTCGACTTCATCTCACCTCTGATCATCTTCTCAGTTTTTTTTATTGGATCTAATGAAATCGAGTTGACGGATATGGTGTTCAATTCTTTTAATATATGATGAAATCAAATCTTCTTTAGGATCCAACGCGATGACCCCAAACCCAACCATTGATTGAAAGCAGCTTCGCCAGTCGCCGCCAGTAACAAAACTAAAAAAAAAATTTTTAAGAACTTCAAATTTAGTAACTCTCAATGGATCCATAAAAATTTACAATTTCTTAAGAAGTTCTAAATCTAACATTTTCAAAATTAATGTGTTAAGGAACTTTTTTTAAAGATGAATCAATGGAGATGCCCTTAAGAGCATCACCAATGGGATAATACTATTTTGAGGTTTTTAAATTTTTAAAGATTATATTATGTACTTTTTAAAAAGAGAAAATTGGAGTTTTAATACATTTTTAAAACTTAATTGGAGAATTAGTATATTCACTATTTAAAATTGGCAAAACACACACTTTCACTATTTACTACTATTTGAATTACTTCTTAATCCTCTACTAATCATTTTATTTACAAATGTACCATTGAAATTATATATATATTTTTATTAAATTACCCCTTGAATCTAATAACTAAAATACTATTCAATATATATATATATATATATATATTTAATTTTTTTACAGATACAAAAAAATATATGTTTTTTCTTTATAATTTGATATGCATTTTGTGTAATGATTATATTTGATCATGTTAAATATTTGAAAGAATTACTCAAATGTTATCCAAAAGTTGGGTTATTCCTCATCTAACAATTTTTTTAAAATTGCTCAAATGTTTATTGCCTTGGGTGTAATTACAATTTATCCCTTGGGTTTAGTTTTTCGATTTTGGTCAAAAAAATTAAAAAAAATACACATCAGCAAATTAAAATACACATCAGATATGATTAAACATGTCATTAAGCAGTTTTTTTTCCAGATCAACAGTTATTTTTTCTTGTTTATATAAAGAGAGGGAAAGTGAAAAGTGTTCACTGTTCACAAACCGCGAGAAAAAAAAAAAACTCTTCTTCGTCGTCTCTTGTCGCCGGTGATACTCTGTCATTGTCCACTCTGTCGCCGTCAATATCTCGCCGTCATCTCTCACCGTCTTTGCTCGCTCTCTCTCTCTTCGTCGTCGCACTCTCTTTCTTCGTCGTCTCTCTCTCTCTTCGTTGTCGCTCTCTCTCTCTTCATCGTGTTTGTCTTCGTTTAAACGTTCCGGTACATGTCGAGTGTTTAGTTTCGAGTTTTCTGGCTGAATGTGGGTTCTTATCGATGATTTACGGCTGATTGTCGCCGTCGTTAATGACGACTGATTTGTTAGATCTATTCGATTCGATGGCTGATTTACGTTTAGGGTTTACGGATGATTTGTTAGATCTATTCGATTTGATGGCTGATTTGTTTTATTTTGCAGCTGAGTTACGGCTGAGTTTTGTATTGGTGACTGAGTTATTTTGTGCTTTACATCTGAGTTATGTATTTGTGGCTGAGTTATGTTATGCTTTGTGTATGAGTTTGCTTTATGTTATGGCTAATTTATTTTATGATTTACTTATGAATTATATTATTTATCAGATGTCGATGGTGATTATTTCTGAAGAACAAGCAAGGGATTACCCTCCAAGTCTATACACTGAAGGAAACTCTAATCTAAAGTTTAGAGATATTAATACCAATTTCAGGATGGGAGAATTCCTTGCGATTAGGGAATCAATAGGACAAGATGCGTGGGAAAAAACGAAGGATGTACCTATTGGAATAATCTCTAAGCTAGTTGATAGCCAATTCGTCTGGTCTGGTAAGATAGTACATTTCCTACTATGTAACCAGTTAAGGGTACATAAGAAGGAGCTTTGGTTTGTGGTCGGTGGTCAACCTATCAGGTTTGGGTTGAATGAATTTGCTCATGTGACGTGGTTAAACATAGACCCAATGCCGACAGAACGGTTTGAACTTGAAGAGGAACACAAAGAGTTCTTCAGACTTTTGAAAGTGCATGGTGGGGAAGGTCCATCATTAAATGAACTCAGGGAAGGACTGAAAGTGTGCCGGCAATGGATAGATCATGATCATCGTAAAGGGTTGGGGCTGTTGCTTCTTCAACACATTGGACTTTATGGTTTGCATCATAACTCTAGAATTCCATATGAAAGTGCCAAAATAATTTTTGATGATGAAGCAATAAAGACTTATCCGTGGGGTCGGTCAGCATTTGAAGCCCTTGTTGATGGCATAAAGTTATTGAGGCCTACGGGGAAATCGTACACCCTTAGTGGGTTTACACCCGTGTTACAGGCTTGGGCGTATGAGTCCATCAAATGCTTTGGAGATCGGTTTGGGAATGCATCAGCTGAAGATGATGCCATACCGTTGCTTCGATGGCATGGAAACCGTACACGTTCAACGATGGAAACGGTTATTTCGNATCATTAAATGAACTCAGGGAAGGACTGAAAGTGTGCCGGCAATGGATAGATCAAGATCATCGTAAAGNAAGGTTTTGATTGTGTTATGATAGACTGATAGTTACTGGCTGATTATTGTTTAAATGATGGCTGATATATGGTTTAGCAGTGGTTGAGTGATTGTTTAGAAATGACTGAGTTATTATTTAGTATAGTAAGTGCTGAGTGATGGTTTAGTTATGGCTGAGTTATTGTTCTTTTATGGCTAAGTTATGGTTCTTTGATGGCTGATTTATGGTCTTAGATGGCTGAGTTATGGTTTAGTGATGGCTGAGTTAAAACTTACAGATGGGTTTCATAATCTCTTATGTTACAGGTGCGTGTCTGTAAAATGGTTATGAAGGAAAATGGCTACGATCTATTTCATACGTGGCCAGATCAAGAAGATGACCCAGCAATTGATCGCCTGATCGAAGACATCATATGGATAAGTTTGTTAAATGTTTTTGGGATGTTAAGGAGAGTGATAATAAGAAAAAGAAAAAGAAAGCTAAAGCAGCTGTTGAGTCTGAATCTCCTCCCGCAAAGAAGCGGAAAGTCCATAAGGAGGAAGTTTCCAACAGTCAGGGTGGTGATTCTGGTGAAGGAGCAGGAGCTGCACAAGAGAAGAAGAAGAAAGGAAAAAAGGTAAGTGATATGGTGTATAGTGAGTTTATATTTTATGTAACCTTTCGTTAGCTTGTTTACGACAGTTTGTGTATTTGTTTCAGTTGGCTACTGAGGTGGAAGATGCGGGGGAAGATGTGTTGGTTAGAACTCTCGTTGACTTGGTGTCCAGGTTAAACTCAAGGTTTGACACCCTTGATACAAACATTGCTAATATGCCTCTGGATCTAGAGAAGAAGATTGGAGATAGAATAGAAAAGAGGATGAATGAAAGGATTGATACCAGGTTTGGATCTTTTGAGCGTGATCTCAAACAGATGAAAGCTCACGTGCTTTCCATGGGTGTTGGGGAAACTGGCCAAAACACGACATCTGCGTTTTCAAATTTAAAAATAAAGGACCTGATATCACCGGACCTTCAGGCAAAACTACATACACCAAAAGGTCCACCAGTCATTCCAGGAAAAATGCAACAAAATTACTCTATCAACAGTCCTCCGGTACTGTCTGATTTATATTAATTTTATGGCTGATTTTCCAGAATGTTTAGGTTGAGTTATCATTATCGTTAATTGACTTCTCTATGTTATACAGGAAAAGAAATTTGTTGATGGCAGTGGATTGGATGGGATCAGTAAGAATCTGATGGATGATTTTGATAATCCTCTTGATTTCCTTCAGAAGTCTCGAGCTGCTAAGAAGTCTCCAGCTGCTAAGAAACCAGCTGATACGAAAACACGGCCTTACACGAGGATAAATGCCAAAGAGTTAGAGGCGACAGAGAAGGCCAAAGAGTTAGAGGCGGCAAAGAAGGCCAAAGAAGTAGCTGCGGCAAAGAAGGCCAAAGAAGTAGCTGCAGCAAAGAAGGCCAAAGAAGTAGCTGCGGCAAAGAAGGCCAAAGAAGTAGCTGCAGCAAAGAAGGCCAAAGAAGTAGCTGCGACAAAGAAGGCCAAAGAATTAGCGGCTGGAGATATTCAGGAAAAGAAAAGAGGTAGAGGTAGAAAGCCTAAAAATCCTACTGCTGTTAGGCCGTTGTCTATTGTACTACATGGAGGTTTGAATAAGGGAGAAGCTGGTGCAGAAGCTGCTGAAAGCAGTGTATGTGATATTACAAACCAGTTTATTGCTGAAGCCAACACACTTGAACCTGAATCTGAGGAAGATGCAGAGGAACAAATTAGGCTTGATAGAATTAAAGCTTTTAGGCTGGAGAGTGTTAAGCTGTCCCCGGATGGGAGTGCATTGAATACACAACAAGCTCATCCAAGCAGGATTTTCCCTTATATTGGAGACAACGGACTGACGTGCATGAGGAAGAAATGTTCACCTGGACCTAGAATATATGATCCTCTGGCACCTGTTGATCCGGTCAAGTTGCAGAAACTTTTGGATTTCTAAAGAAAGCCGAGTATGACCCTTTAGACCCTTTTTCTTAACAAGTTAATCACAGCTTGTTAACATTATATTAACTTGTGTTTATTTGTTTGTTAGGACTATTCCGTTAGGCAATGGCAGAATAAAAATTGAATTCTACAGGGAGCTAATCACCGAACGAAAGGACTGGCCAGTGAGGCCAGAAGAATATGGTACCTATGGGTGGCTTACTAATGAAGTAAGTTTAACTTTATGTCTTAATTATTGTTGTCGTTGTCTGAGTTATTTAAAACATAATGGCTGAGTTGATGTTCTTTACTCAGTTACCTTTTTTACAGCACATGGGCGCGTTTATGAGAGTCCTTAGGGAAAGGTACAATAAATGCAAAGTAAACAGAATGATCAAGGCATTAATGAAGTGAAACAGGAACAAAAATTATAGTAAGCAAACTAAGCAATGACACAAGATTAAACAGAAACTAAATGAAATGCAACAGGACAATGAAACTAGAATGAAACAGGGAATGAAACAGGAAGATGCAGAACATAAAACAGAAACTCTGGAAGGAGCTCAAGCAAGCACTCGATCGGATGCTCGATCGAGTGGATGGTCGAGTTGATGAGCGAATGCCAGAAACATAGCAAATATTGAAACAGAGTAAGCAGAAATTAATTAACAATACTTAAACAGGAAATCAATAAACAAAGAAAGGTCCTAAGGATGGATTCATGGGATGGACTCAAGCTATGGCTATATCTAAATTAGTCAACAAACCTCAATCAACAATGAGCTATCTCTAGACAATGATCTTCTAATACTTGTTAATCCATTCTCATGATAATAACAATCAAGCTTAGATACTCTTAGACCTAGTTCTCACTAGCTATTACATATAAAAGCAGGCATTAAAACCCAGATCATTATTGTCAAAAATCAACAAAACATCTAATCTCTTAGCATGCTTCATGATAATCTCTAGACTTAGCCATATCTAACAACTCAGACATTGCTATGATGCTAAAAAGCTTGAGATCTATCCTTACCCTCTCAGTATAAGAATAGCATAGAGCATATCTAACCCAGAAGAGATATTAAGCAATCAATCTTGACCAATCCAAACAACCATAACCTTTATCCACCCTAATCCATCCTCAAGATCCTAAACCACTACTCACAAACACAAAACATGATGAACAAAGTCATAAACCCAGAAATCAATGAAACTTGCATGATCTACAATATTGAAGATAGAAATCAAACTCAAATTCTTAATACTTTGAAAGTTATGGAACCAACAAGTATCAAAGATTTCTTAAAAATAAACAAAAGTGGCTAAAAGATCTAAACAAAATAAAAAGCAAAAGGAATAATAGCCCAAAAGGGTAAATACTAGGTCTAGAATTGTACTCTAAAAAAACCTCTCTCTTTGTGACTGCAGGGTACAAGGCCTTTTATAGGAAAAGGAAGGGAAGCCCTAAAAATGCTAAAAGACAAAATAAGTGGGTGGTTCGGTCAACTCGACCAGGTGCTCAGTCGAGTGCTGGTCAAGTGGCTTCTTCTTTTGCTTCTCCCATCCGGTCGAGTCCTTCTCCGCACACGGCCGAGTGCTTGGTCGAGTGGGTGGTCGAGTGGACTTCCGGACCTTGATTCTTCAGCTCCAAATCCCTTGTTTCCTTCTCTTGACAGCTCCAATCTGCTTCAGCATCACTTCCATGCTCCTTAGGATCCAAAATCACCTGTTTATGCAAGAAACTATGCAAATGCAATGCAAATCTACTCTAATGCATAAACAGTTCTAAAACTATGCAATAATGGACAAATGAGATAGAAAATCATGCAAAAGATGAGAATATACTAAGGGAAAAACAGGGCAAAATATATGAACATCAGATATGTAAAAACATTTGGATTTCTTTTGGTAGGAATTGTACTTGGATATTGAAAACATTTGGATTTCTTTTGGTAGGAATTGTACTTGGATAAGAAAGTCATTTGTTTAGTATATTTTCAATGTTACCGATGAGTTATGTACTTCACACGGCTGAGTTATAAGTAAATATTAAATAAACATATATGTTATGGTTGTGTTATGTACTTCGTACGGCTGAGTTATGTACTTCGTACGGCTGAGTTATGGCTGAGTTTGGTCTTTCGTGCCGTGCCTCGATATTACAAAAAGTGTTATGGGAAACCCAAACAATAATTATGTGTCTGCTCAGATCCACACGCGTAATAAATTCATAAATTTAGCTTTTTCACAATATATTATACAAAATAATAAAAAAATTGAACTCAAAATTCGAATGAAAAATAAAAAATTTCCGACAAAGTGACTAAGTGATGACTGAGTTATTAACTTACACGGCTGACTTATGAAATATTTGTAAATTTATATTATTATAACGCAAAATTTAAATGTACAATTGAAATATGAATATTACAATTATTATAACCAATAAAAAGTAATAATTATAGAGAGAGATTGATTTTTACACATTCTAATGAGAATGTGTAAAACATACAACACATGACGTTTAGGGGTTAGAGTTAGGGTTGGAGTTTAGGGTTTGAGATGTAGGGTTCAGATGAGTAACATTATTTGTTTGTTGGTTTTGGTTCTAATGTGTTTTAATGTGTTTTGTTTAAGGTGGTAATATGAATATACTAATATGATTACCATTTGAATATATTTTCTAAATTTTTTTAATTTTTTTTGGTTATTTCCGGTTATGGGTCGGTTAGATTAATATATAACCATAAATAACCCAAAATATATTGTAATTAAGTAGATTAGCCTAATATAACCGAAAGTAAGCCGAATATAACCGAAATTAACCAAACATACCAATACAAAAATACCAAATTGGGAAAAATTATTTTTTCGGTTCGGTTCGGTTTGGTCGGTTATTTAGTCATTCTAATTTGAGGGTTGGCTGAGATATCGTTTATGACGGCTGAGTTATTATTAATCATGATTGAGTTATTAAAATAGATTGATAAAACACCACAACATAGAAAGTTCATATCAATTCCAAATAAAAAATAAAACAACAGAGCTTGACTAATCTCACAAATACTTGTTCAAGCCCTCAAACTTCTTCTCCAGCGCATCATATTTCTTTTCCATATTCAAGATCATTTTTTCTTGAATCTCGATGCGCTTCTTGTCTGCATCCAAGTCCTGCTTGATCTCATTCTTCTCCTCCTGAATATTGGCAAACTCTTCGCGCAATGCATCAGTCCACCATGTCCTGAAACCGCAGCCTTGACCGAGACCCTTACAAATAGTACATAATTCATATTACACTAAAAAAATCAGAAGCAGAATACAAAACTCAAAAATAAGAGTACAAAAATCTTTACATCTGTCATGTCATACAGACAACTGAAATAACGTCCTCCTCCCGTGCTACTAGCATGGTGCTAGGATCATTAGAAGTGGCAACGAGAAGCACCGCACCGCAATTACACCCGATTGGAACACCCTTGTCACACCTCCGGATTTTGCCGTACCTCATTTTCATATTTATTTCATTACGATTCAGCTCCTACAGTTCCACAAACACAATATTAAGATAACGCTTTGAGATTTCAGATAGTCCAAAGATCTACCTCAGCTAGTGCTTCAGAAGCAGTTTTCTCATCAGCCCTGGAATTGCCGCCGTAGATATCTCTATGCGCCATCATCTTGACTCGATCTCGATTACTAAAGCAATAAATCACAACAAATCCCATAATTTATACTAAAACAATATATCGAACGACGTCGTTTCACAATAATATACTCGAAGGCTGAGTTGTGTTCTTTACACAACTGACTTAGGATAGTCGGTTAAATTAACAATGATGTTACGGCTGAGTTATGCAACAGCCATATTAATGGTGTTACGACTGAGTTATTGAACGGCCATATTAATTTATTATATACCCGCTCGGGAATACAAAAAAGTGTTGTTGGGGAGACACAAACAATAATTATGTTTCTTGTTATCATCCACACGCGTAATAAATATATTTTAAACGAACTATTATTAAAAAGGAATTCCAAAATTTGAATTCAAATTTTTGATTTTTTTTTATTAAAAAAATGGCCCAAAAATTTGACTAAGTAATGGCTGATTTATTAACTTACATGGCTGAGTTATGAGATAATTGTAAAATAAGATTATTATAACTCAAAATTTAAATTTAGAATGGAAAAATAAATATTACTATTATTATAACCAAAAAAAATAATAATTATAGACAAATAGTGACTTTTACACATTTTGATCAAAATGTGTAAAACATTCAAAACATGACATTTAGGGGTTAGGGGTTAGGGTTAGGGGTGTAGGGTTCATATTTCCAACATTATGGGTTTCGAGAAAACGGCGAAAATATACCCCAACTATTTCCGAAACACTTTTTTATACCCCAAACTTTATGAATTTTGTCAGTTTAGACATCCGTTCAAACGGGGTGAAACTGATTATTCATATATTTTACCCTGTTTTCTCTTAATATATTCACATCTTTTGCAACTTTTGCTATCCATTTTGACCATTATTGCATAGCTTTAGGACTGTTCTTGCATTAGAGTTTAGTTGCATTGCATTTGCATCTTTTCATGCATAAACAGGTGATTTTGGAGCTTAAGGAGCATGCAAGCAATCATGAGGAGAAAGCAAAAGAGCTAAGGCTGAAGAACCAAGGTCCGGAGTCCAACTCGACCAGACACTCGACCGTGTGCTGAGAGGGACTCGACCGAGTGGGAAGAGCACAAGAGGAGCCAACTCGACCGGTCACTCGACCGAGCACCAGGTCGAGTTGGTCGAGCCACCTGGCTATTTTGTCTTTTAGCGTTTTTAGGGCTTCCACTACATTTTCTATATAAGGGCTTGTACCTGCAGCCATCAAAAGAGTCCAGCTTTTTAGAGAGTCAAAAACCTAGTTTTTACCTTTTTTAGAATTATTCCTTTTGCACTTTTATTTTCTTAGATCTTGTACTTCTTTTAAAAGGAGAAAAAGACTAAATTCTTCAATATTGTTGGTTTCATAACTTTCTTAATATTGAGAATTTGAGTTTGGTTCTTTCTTCAATATTGTAGATCTTTGATTTATCTTTCTAATGATGCAAGTTTCAGTATTTTCTGGGTTTATGATTTTGATGTTCATCATGTATGCTTGTGAGTAGTTGCTTAGGATCTTGAGGATGGGTTAGGCTGGGTTGTGTTTGAGGTTTGTCTGATTTGGTCAAGCTTGATTGTTGTAGATCTCTTCTAGGCTAGATGTTCTTAATGCTGATCCTATATCTGAGAGGGTAGGATCTGATTTCAAGCCTCTTAGCATCACACCAATGTCTAAGGAGCATAGATAAGGCTAGATCTAGAGACTATCATTAGGCTTGCTAAGAGATTAGAAGTCTTGTTTGATTTTTGACATATTGCTTAATGTCTGCTTGTGTAGATTCTTTACTTTGTGAGAACAAGTCTAGAGATGCATGAGTTTGATTGTTTCTTGCCATGAGAGTGGATTAAACATGTCTTAGAAATATATGTCTAGAGATTAGCTCAAGTTGTTTGAGATTTGTTGACCAAGTTAGATGACCTCAATCATAGTCCAGCCCATGAATCCCTCCTCAAGACCTTCCTTGTTTATTGATTTCTTAGCTTAAATCCTGTTGTTTGATCGTTGTTTGATTTGCTTTTGGTATTGCTCTGTTTTTCTTGTGTTGCTCTGTTTTGCGTATTTGTCCAGCTCGACCCTGCACTCGATCAGCACTCGATCGAGTGCTTGCTCGAGTTCCAACCCAGAACTTGTGTTTATGATTTGTGTTTGTCCTGTTTCACCCTAGTTGCATTTCTGTTGCATTCATTTAGTATCCTGTTCATTACTTACCTTGCATTAGTTCAATACTTGCATTTCCATAGTTTCCATTTCTGTTTGTCATAATCACTCTGTTCCATTTGCATTTAGCTCCTAGTTCTTGTAGTTTTACTTTCTGCACTTTCCATTTCATCATAGGATTGTTAGTGACAAACAACCTTTACATCTGGCTTGACTTAGACTCATATGCACATCTTGATTGTTCACAAACACTCAGATTGGATTGACACCTCTTATACTACAATTGCATAAGGGGAATTGAAACACCCTGACATCCATTCATTCATAAGTCATCATTCCATACATCATTCACCACCACCAACAAAAATAATCAGTTTCAATTTGGCGCTGTTGCCCATTTGAGTTTGTGTTGTGACATTTAGGATCATTATTAGTCTAAGATTAAGTTCGTTTAAACACTTGTGAAGTTACTGAACTCGAATCTTCCTTTGCTTGGCTGTCTTGAGTTTCAGGTACCCACTCGACCGCCCAGTCGACCACCACTCGACCGAGCCGTGATCGAGCACTTGATCGAGTCAGAAGCCGGATCCAAATAGCCATTACTTCCCAGTCGACTCGACCACTCACTCGAGCATGCGCTCGATCGTGTACCTGTTCGAGTCTGTAGTCGAGTTTGTTGATGCACACAAGGTCAAAAGGCAAAGACAGTCTTCAAAGGCCTATTGACAACATCCACATGCTACAAAAGGGTTTGAGACATAAGCAAAGAAGAATAGTTCAACAACAAGAAGAACAAGTAGTCATGGAGCAGCAAGATCACCATGATCATAGACCTAGACACATTGTTGCTCGGGATGCACCTAACACACACAACCAAAGAGCTGGTATTGTGCCTCCTGCTGTGGCAAATAATAATTATGAAATAAAGAGTGGATTGATCTCCATGATACAAGCCAACAAATTTCATGGGTTGCCAATGGAGGATCCTCTAGATCACCTTGATGAGTTTGACAGAATATGTGGACTCACAAAAATCAATGGAGTAAGTGAAGATGGCTTCAAGTTAAGGCTATTCCCATTTTCCCTTGGAGACAAAGCTCATCTATGGGAGAAGACTCTTCCTACTGGAGCTATAACCACATGGGATGCATGCAAGAAAGCTTTTCTGGCCAAGTTCTTCTCCAATGCAAGGACTGCTAGGTTGAGGAATGAAATTTCTGGGTTTGCTCAAAGGAATAATGAGAGCTTTTGTGAAGCTTGGGAGAGGTTTAAAGGATTCCAAACTCAGTGTCCTCACCATGGCTTCAGCAATGAGTCCCTTCTAAGCACTTTGTATAGAGGAGTGCTTCCCAAGATAAGAATGCTTCTTGACACAGCTTCAAATGGCAACTTCCTCAACAAGAATGTGGAAGAAGGATGGGAATTGGTTGAGAACCTTGCTCAGTCAGATGGTAATTATAATGAAGATTATGATAGAACCATGAGGATCCCCTCCACTGATCAGGAGGACAAATACAAGCAGGATTTAAAGATGGTCAATGAGAAGCTTGACAAGATTCTCCTAAGCCAGTCAAAAACCATTCACTTCATTGGTGAAGAAGAAGCTCCAGTCCAAGAAGGAGATAGGGAGTTTGCTGAGTTGTGTTATATGCAGAACCAAGGAGGAGGATACAAAGGCTACAACCAAGGTGGAGGATTCAAGCAGAACAACCTCTCTTATAGGAGCACCAATGTAGCCAACCCTCAAGACCAAGTCTATCCACCTCCTCAGCCTCAACAACAGCACAACTATGCACCCAAGCAGCAGCAACAAGTGTTCCAGCCCCAATTGTGTCCCCCACCAGGGTTTCAGACTAACCAAGGCCAGGAACAAGACCTAAGAGCAATGATACAACAGCTGTTGATTGGGCAAACCAATGGGAAGATTGAGGAAGCCAAACAGTTTGCTGAGCTGAATCAAAGGTTAACATCACAATATAATGATCTCAATATGAAGTTTGAAGGTCTTAACTCAAGAGTGAAGTATATGGAGAGCAATATAGCATCTACTTCAGCTCCAAAACCCACCCAACTCCCTGGAAAAGCAGTTCAAAACCCAAGGGAGTTTACTGCCAAAGCCATTCATATCTTTGAAGAGGAAGTCACTGAGGACAGTGAAGTTCAAGTTGGGGAGGATTGGTCATTTCTTGAAGCTCAGAGTGAAGTTTGTGCAAAGCAGACTGACTCCGGTATTGCACTCGACCAGGTGCTCGAGCATGCACTCGACCGAGTGAGTGTTCGAGTGGCCGATCGAGCTGAAGAGTCAGAAGCTGTCAAGCCTGCTAAGTACATCCCTCCTGCTTACAAACCGCCTCTACCATTCCCAGGACGTTTCAAGGCACAGAAGCTTAAGGAATTAAGGGAAATCATTGAGAAAAAACAAATGTTGGCTTTGCAACAAAAGGAAGAGAAGGCTTTGAAGGAAGAGGTTGTGATTGAGAAACAAGAAGAAGTGATGGCCATACAAGAGATCATCATTGCTTACCAAGAAGAAGAGAGAGGACCTGCCTTGGAACAGTATGATCCATATCCTCTCTATAAGGATTTTTTGCTTGATTTATCAAAAAAGAAGGCTCAAGCTCAAGATGAGAAGGATCTTGAAGACCTTAGAGGAGTAATCATCCCAATTAAGCTTAAGGATCCAGGTCCATTCTATCTGCCTTGCACACTTAGCTATCTTCACTACAACCAGTGCTTATGTGACTTGGGAGCATCTATCAGTGTGATGCCCTATTCTATAGCACAAAAGCTTGGGCACACTGACTTCAAGTCCACCAACCTTCATATATGCCTAGCTGATGGTTCAA
>NC_025695.1:36194369-36195277 GCF_000633955.1 Camelina sativa
GCCAGCTGATGAGTTCTTGTTTGATGGGATAGTTCAACCTAGAGTTGATGAAGCTGGAGATGTACAAATGGCTGATGGGGAGGAGCAATTTTACTTTGAATATTATGAGCCCAACCCAAGGGATGGTAGAGGAGTGAGAGAGACTAGCAATAGGTTGACTCTCCTACAAAAGTGGAGCAAGTGGCATGGGAAGAGGTTTGATAAGCTTAAGAAGAAGGTGACCAATATGGCTAAGTCCATCAAGGGCCTAAAAAAGGAGATTGCTGAGCTGAAGAGTGCAAACTCATCTTTAAGCCATTCAAGCCCTTTGAGGAGGAGTAGCTCAACTAGACTCTCAAGAGTTGCAAACCCTGTGGAACCAGCTAGAGCTTCAATGTACGAGCCAAATCAGAAGAAGAGGAGTTCAAGTAGCCGAGAACAACAATTTTCGAGGCACTCGACCGGGTCGCTCGAGCACCCACTCGACCGAGCACCCCAGATGCACTCGGATCAATGCCCAAGTTAATAGTACTTTGATGCTAGTTGAGTGGTTAGAAGCATAAGATTGAACCAAGTCTTGAATTCCTGCATTGCATTTGGTCTAAATTGAAGCATGTTGTGATTTGACACCATTTCCTACTTATAAGAACTTAATATTGACTGTTAAATATCAATGTGTGCATTGCTTTAAACTCATGGATATCATATACATATTTGGATCATCTTTCTCCTCTTTACCACTCTTGTTGATCCAAGTAGCTGATTGAATCATTAAAATCAGTTTCCAATACCCCTAACCAACCCTTCTTTCAAGCCATGTTTATTCTTGAGTGTGTGAGGCCTTTTGGGGATTGAGCTTGGTAGAAATTGTTAGGTTTGAACTGACAAGAATAATGCCTTGTGTAGTTCTAGTTTGCATTTTCCAAACT
>NC_025695.1:36196217-36224925 GCF_000633955.1 Camelina sativa
TTAATGCTGATCCTATATCTGAGAGGGTAGGATCTGATTTCAAGCCTCTTAGCATCACACCAATGTCTACGGAGCATAGATAAGGCTAGATCTAGAGACTATCATTAGGCTTGCTAAGAGATTAGAAGTCTTGTTTGATTTTTGACATATTGCTTAATGCCTGCTTGTGTAGATTCTTTACTTTGTGAGAACAAGTCTAGAGATGCATGAGTTTGATTGTTTCTTGCCATGAGAGTGGATTAAACATGTCTTAGAAATATATGTCTAGAGATTAGCTCAAGTTGTTTGAGATTTGTTGACCAAGTTAGATGACCTCAATCATAGTCCAGCCCATGAATCCCTCCTCAAGACCTTCCTTGTTTATTGATTTCTTAGCTTAAATCCTGTTGTTTGATCGTTGTTTGATTCGTTTTGGTATTGCTCTGTTTTTCTTGTGTTGCTCTGTTTTGCGTATTTGTCCAGCTCGACCCTGCACTCGATCAGCACTCGATCGAGTGCTTGCTCGAGTTCCAACCCAGAACTTGTGTTTATGATTTGTGTTTGTCCTGTTTCACCCTAGTTGCATTTCTGTTGCATTCATTTAGTATCATGTTCATTACTTACCTTGCATTAGTTCAATACTTGCATTTCCATAGTTTCTATTTCTGTTTGTCATAATCACTCTGTTCCATCTGCATTTAGCTCCTAGTTCTTGTAGTTTTACTTTCTGCACTTTCCATTTTATCATAGGATTGTTAGTGACAAACAACCTTTACATCTGGCTTGACTTAGACTCATATGCACATCTTGATTGTTCACAAACACTCAGATTGGATTGACACCTCTTATACTACAATTGCATAAGGGGAATTGAAACACCCTGACATCCATTCATTCATAAGTCATCATTCCATACATCATTCACCACCACCTACAAAAATAATCAGTTTCAACCATAGAAACTCGTTCATCGTCGTTAACGATGTATTAATTAATTTGATTTGATGGATTTGGAGTTTAAAGTATGTTTTAGTTTCCCCAGAAAGAAGTCTACTTGATAAGTCTTCAGCATAATAGTACAAAAATTAATTTGATTTGATGGATTTGCAGACGGTCCAGTTTCCCGTGGAGAAGTTGTCAACATAATCATTACAAGGTATAAATTGATTTGACGTTAGTTGGCGGTAATATTTATATGTTTAATTTACCGATAAGCGGGAACCGGTTTTAACCAGTTTTTTTATAATTTCTTCCTAATTTTCTGGTACTGATTCTAATAAAACGATTTTGGTTTTATAAAACCGGGATTATTATAATTATTGTAATTTCATACAACTTAAAAAACCGAGATAACATAGGATAGTTATCTCTAATTCTTCCTCATAGGGAACTAGAAAACGATTCCCTTCTGCTTATCTCTTCCGCTTATCCTTCCGCTTATCGCTTATCACTAACGGTTGATTTTCCCATTTTTTGTTCATGTTAAACCTAAATCTCTATCTTTCGGATTGTCAGTTTACTTACTTTGTTTAACTTATTTGTACCAGATCTCGACAAACTCTGTATTCTTCAACCCAGCCACTTTATCTTCATCTTCGTCGTCGTTGTCCTCTTCGATCAAGCTGGAGGTTGACTTCTTTTGCAATTCGATAATAGCCTTCTTTTTCAATTTGACGCATAGACTTATTGGATTTGTCTTCCTCTTTCTCAATCTCTCGTTTTTTAATTTCCCTGCCAAACCTAATCTTATCTTGCATAATGGATGAGGAGAGAAAACCAGAATTTCCTCGGAGGTTTTACACGAAAGGTGATGAGCCGCTTCCAATAAAAAAAACATCGGCTATTACAGCAACAATACGAAGCTGTTTGTTGAACTGTACAAAGCTCTCGAGCCGGATGAATGGGACGAGATTTATCAATCTCGACTGGGTGTCTCGTTACGGTTCTACAAGCTCGAATTCGAATGGGTTTCCAGACTGGTTCACCATATGCTCACCTTTCAGATAGTCTGCAACAAAAAGTATGAGATCTGGAGTCTGGTTGGATCTAACCCTTTACGGTTTTCTTTGAATGAGTTTGAAGTCATCACTGGACTTAACTGTGACGATGTTGAGTCGTTGGAGCAGCCACAGGTTGAGGTTTCAGACGAGATGGAAGAGTTTTGGGAGAAGCTTGGAGTCAATTTAGACATTGGTCCGAGTATTGAGCAACTGGTTGCAGCATGTAAGAACTCAAATGATTGGGATAGAATATATCGTATTAGGTTGGGTTATTCAGCTATCTACGTTGGGTTTATAGAAGCTAGGAAACCATCAACGCCCCCTCGTCTAAATATGGCTAGGCTAGTCATGGATGTAGATGCATTTCTTGATTATCCTTAGGGAAGAGTTGCTTTCAAGAACCTGATTATGTCTGTTAAGGAGAAGGACTTAAACAAGCAGAGTTACACCATAGACGGATTTGTCGAAGCTCTGCAGATATGGGTGTAAGAATCTATGCCTGATTTTGGCAAATCAATTGGGGAACCGTTGGCGAACAATCCAAGTCCACCGTTGCTTGCTTACCGCGGTTCTCGCGGTAGAAAAAATGTGAAAGAGGGCATTCTAAAACAGGTACGCACCTCTGTGATTTGTCTATAATTTATCTACGATATTAGATGACTCGATAACCATTATTGTGTTAGATTTGAACTAGTACACTGTTTATATCAATTATAGACAAACTTCAGACACTTCAAAACCATTGGTGACATGATTAGTCCTGTTTGGGAAGACGATGAAGCAGATGAGAAGATTGATAACATTTTGAGAGCATTCAATGGGGATTTTGGTCCATGGAGGTGGGGGAGAGGTTTGTGGCAGACGGATGGTATTTATGAATCCAACAATGCGAAGGTGAAGGTGGAGAAAAAGGGTGAGAAGAAGAGAGCCGGTACATTTGATGAGCCAAGTGGGAAGAGGCACTGTCCAGGTACTTCAACCGCCTTGGACTTCAATATCTTGGATTCTATTAAAGATGAGCTCGGCATGTGGGGAGCAGCTCTGCTCGATCAGATGAAGGAAGGTTTCAACATGTTGAATGGGAAGATTGAAAGCCTGGCTTCGGATCTTACCAAAATGAAGGGAGACGTGACTGGTACGAAAGAGGTTGATCCTTTATCAAAGGAATAGAAGGACTCTCAGGCAGCTACTGGTACGAAAGAGGCTGTATCAAATGAACAGAAGGACTCTTAGACGGAAATGGTTAGTTCTGAGCACTTGCTGCCAGTAAGTCACATTCAACAACAATGAAACCTATCCAAGAGAGAACCATAAATTGTCGAAGCATTTTTTCCCTTTCATTCGCTGCCAGTAAGTCACATTCAAACTTCTTCTTGTCTTCCTCATATGTGTTAACCACCCCAGAGTTCACCAAAACAACTTGTTCTTTCATTTCTCTTACAGATTCTTTAAGTACCTTGATTTCTTCTCTATGTTAATGGATCTCATCCCTCGCATCCAAATAAGCTCCGCCTTTGTCAACCACGTGATGGTTCTGCGTCTGACCAATGGGAAAACCCATGAACAGTGCATCTGAAGAAATTTCTTCCCGGATTTGCATCTGTCCATGATTTCACAATAATCGTTGATCTACCGCAGTAGTTGCAGATTGGACCAGTTATTTGTATATGCGAATTTGTATCAGAAACTGACCCCGAAATTTGGCTCATCATTTTCTAGCTGATTGTGGTTGTTCAAGAAGAGGAGTATCATAAAATGGTCTTACGAGTAAATGATATTTACGTATTAGTCTTTAATAATGTCGACTTGAACATGTGGGATAATCCCGGAAAATTACAGAGACAAATTATAGCTAGGGAAACTCTAGATGACTTCACGATGAAGTTAACTTCTACTCGCCGTGTTCAGCAACCTATACAAATAATTGTTAGTGTAACCGATGATCATATACAAAACGTTAAAAATATATCAAGTGGGATTGTTACTTACACAATGAGGTCGAGTATGTCCAGGCTGTTTGCATTTTGAACAAGCATATTGCTTATGAGACTTCCTCGACTTGCTCCCATTTTTACGTGACAGTTCTAGCCATGTTAGCCAACGAGACTTCTTTTGCCTTCCAGGCTTCCGCTTCGGTATGGGAGGTATACACCGGATATCTAGCCCAATTAGATCGTGCTCGACATTGGGCATGATGGTAGCCGCGTACGACGCATAGACATAATCTTTTCTATAGTAAGCTTCGACTACGGTAGACATATGCCATCCGCTTGACTTGACAGCCTTAATTGCATGTGAACATGGCATTTTCTCAACATCAAACACCCCGCATGAACAAGATTTTGCTTCCAAGTCAACCAAACAGTCACGTTGCCCACCCCTAACGTAGAAACGCCAGCCATCAATGCGTTCTACCGTCATCATATCTGCGTAATGCTCCCTTACGGCCAATAAGAACTCAACACCCTGGCTAAAAGTGGTTGTCAGACTAAGTGCATCCTCTCGTCTTTTCCAATACCACCTACCTAAATTTTTCGTAATAAACTCAATAAGATATGTGATGGGATAACCTTTGGCTTTCTTTAGCATGAAGTTGATAGATTCCGCAATGCTGCTAGTCTTGATGTTGTATCCATCTCCTGGACAGTAAACCCAAGACCATAAAGCTGGATCTGCCTCATTCAAGTACGCTGCAAGGGCCGGATTTACGTTAGTAAGGGAAGCCATGTAGCGGTTGTAATCATCATACGTATGCGCATATGCTGCCCCTTTCACCAAGTACATCAGTTGCTTCCCACGGAAATTAGAAATTATGTTTTGTTGGAGATGGTAGTAACATATCCCTCGTGTTGCCCATGGCATAACATTGCGACATGCTTTAGCTATTGAACTGCACCTATCCGAAACTACTACCAGTGGATATTCATCCGAGATACACTCACTTAATTTGGTGAAAAACCAATCCCATGAAGCATCACACTCCGAGTCGACAATTCCAAAAGCCAACGGAAATATCTGAAAGTTACCATCCTGTGCGCAAGCGACTAGCAATACACTTTCATACTTTCCGGTGAGATGGGTCCCATCAACCACAATAACTCGCCTCACGTAATTGAAACCACGGATTGAAGCATCGAAAGATAGAAAAAGGTTNTTCACCAAGTACATCAGTTGCTTCCCACGGAAATTAGAAATTATGTTTTGTTGGAGATGGTAGTAACATATCCCTCGTGTTGCCCATGGCATAACATTGCGACATGCTTTAGCTATTGAACTGCACCTATCCGAAACTACTACCAGTGGATATTCATCCGAGATACACTCACTTAATTTGGTGAAAAACCAATCCCATGAAGCATCACACTCTGAGTCGACAATTCCATAAGCCAACGGAAATATCTGAAAGTTATCATCCTGTGCGCAAGCGACTAGCAATACACCTTCATACTTTCCGGTGAGATGGGTCCCATCAACCACAATAACTCGCCTCACGTAATTGAAACCACGGATTGAAGCATCGAAAGATAGGAAAAGGTACTTAAACCTATGCTCGTCATCAACAACAAGGTCAACGACACTTCCCGGGTTTGACTGCTCTATTTTTCTAAGACAATAAGGCAACTTCGCATATCCAGATTCGGCGTTTCCTCTCACATATTCCAAGGCATATTGTAAAGCCTTGTACGAAGTTGTGTAATCCAATGTCATGCCGAACATTGTCCTCACTGAATCTTGGATATGTTGTGGGACAACACCATCTACTATTCCTACTCGGTATACAATAAGCATCCCAATATATTTGGAGGTGCAACGCTTACGGTGAGCTATGCGGTCCACAATAGAACATATATGCACGTTCAGATATTTGGTGACCCAAAAAGTGGTTGGATCATTCTTCACAGTGGCCACGACCCTCCACGTGCATCCTGGCACAGAGCATATTGCCACCAACCGAGACTTTGTGGACTTCTTAATTTTGAAAGGGAATTTTAGCATAATAGCGGTCAAACGCACCTCTGTTATGACATCATGTTTGCATGGAAAGCATTGACCTACTTTCAGTTGGTCTATCCAAGTATTATTTAACTGTCCATGAATACCACCAACAAACGGTTTCCCTTCTTCAGCATCTACATCCGGGTGATCTCCATCTTCATCATCATCTTCATCTTCAAATTTCCCATACTCACTGTAATCGAAATCCATTTCATCAACACCTTTTGGCTTCTCATCTGTAGTGTCATGGAGAGCTTCTTCACATTCTTCTACACCTTCATCGGCACCTGGATCTACATCGTCACCAAATTCATCCGTTGGCTCCCCATCGGCAATAGAACAAGAGTTATTTATATCATTAACACATCCCTTAACCGACTGTCCATCCATGCATCGCGTAGAGACGCAAAGGCGAACAACATTCCTACTACTAAAATCTATCAAGTTCTGAACTGACCTATCATTTGTGACATAGACAGGAGGGGTATCTTGGAGCAATTGCTGAAGCATCATCTCTGTTAAGGGATACGATAACTGAACCATCTATGTTTCTTTGTCAATCAGATAATCTTCTACAGCCATTTCAAGAAGCTCAGCGTATGTACAACCGTGTCGCAAAAAAAAAACATTCTCCCACATTTGCGTCCATCCATATCAAAATGCCAGGACCCATTTCTCGTCGCCCATACTCCGTAAACAACATGTATTTGTGCCATCTACCTGAAAGAGTAAGCAGCAAGTCAATTACTCATTACATAGCTGACTATCGTAGAAGTCTTAAATCAATAACCTAGATGCCTAACAAAACCAAAAACATGATTGATCCAAAAGTATAATATATTATCGTGACAATAATAGACAGAGGCAAGTACATAACCGATACAAAACATTTTGAACTACAAAATCAAAAAGAAAAATTTATAAATTTCAATTAAACATTATTTCAAATATACAGACTTCACAGATAACTCCAACGGTTTGTCTTCGTACATTAGTCCACTTTAATGACCTAACTGCCTATGAAAACCAAAAACTTGATTTCTCCATATGTATAATATGGATTCATGTCAAAAACATACAGAGGCAAGTAAATAACATATATCAAAGAATACACAAGAAAATCTTTAAAATTATTCACCAATTTGCAATAATTTGGTTTTCAATATCTGCTGACTTCATGTTGACGTCAACGGGTAGATATAAACTAGACTATACGAAGATAACTTCAAATGAAGTCTATTTTTTGTGGTCTATTTTTGCAATTACTATTTAACAAAGCGGACAGCGGACGAAGTCTACTAGAACCGGTTGACTTCTTCTGTGGTCATCCTTCGTTAATTTTTTGGTCAGTTTTGCAATTAAATAGATAAAAATAGGTAGACTTCAATGGAAAGTTCCACCTGTTAACTTCAATTATAGTTTACTCTGGTTATTTTTGCAATTGACCAACCCATTGACTTTACAGTAGATTTCTGTCTAATAAGTAGACTTCATCTATCCGTCAACAAGAAAATATAAACTTCGTTGTGGTTAGTCTTGCAATTGACCAAGTTTGACTTTTGCCAAGTAAACTACGTACAAAGTCTATAGTAATGATGACTTTGTTTGCAGTCTGCCGTGGTCATTTTTGGAGTTGACCAACATTTAAAATTTTTAATTAGTAGACTTCATTTGCAGTCAAATAATTATTTTAATATAATAATATTACGGTCAATGCTTAAATATTTTGGTCAATTCCAAAAATAGTCACTATAGAAGTCTACTCGTTTATTATCGTAAGAAGACTTAGGCCAGCAGTCATCACTAAAAAGTCAAGAATTTGGTCAATTGCAAAAATACACCTTAGTAGACTGCAAACGAAGTATCTGACGGAAAGATTATAATGCAGTCTGAATCATATTTTTTTGTTTTCAAATGAAATTAAGGAGACTGAAATTTTAGTCTACGGGCTCGAAAGTCGATAAATTTTAAATTGCAAAACTGACCACATAGTAGACTTTACATGATATTATGACGGTTGGACTAACAAATGAAGTCTAACTTCGACAAAAAAAACAAAGAAAATCACGAAATCTACCGGAAAATAATCTTATCGGTGGTGGTTTCGCAATGTCAAGCACCGAGGACGTCGTATTTAGTCACCATTGAAGAAACACAGCGCCAATTTTCCTTGTTCACGAGATATAACAAAATTAACGAACTTTCAATTTTTTCGATTAAAATGGAGAGGAGATGGAAGAAAATGAAGTTCTCATAGCATTGGGTGTTATTTAAGCTCACAAATCGGGTTGTTGAAGCATTAAGAGCTTTAAATTTAGTTGTTCATGGTTGTTAGAAAATTGATGGTGGTGGTACAACCGTAAATAAGACAAGAAGATGAGGATATGGATGTAATAAACATTTTCGCAAGAAATTCAAATAAATTAGAAATAATGGCATTTCTGTGAATACAATGAATGATATAGGATTTAGTAGGCAGAAAGTGGCAAATATTTGAGAGAGAAAAAGAGGAGTCTAGTCTTGCAATTGACTCAAGTTAGGGGTTTAGTTTCGCAAGCGTCCCTTGAAAAAATCATAAAGACGTAAAAAAAAAGGATGTGAAATATGATCAGATTCCATTTATAAAAATAGCATAAATTGGATCCCACATGTATGTGAAAGTGAAACAAGGTGGGATGTGAAGATGAATATGGCATTTGTTTCTTTATGATAAAACATTTCAGTTTTTGGTTCATGAAACTCAATGTTTGGTCACCTCCCTTTCCTTGTCTTCTCTTCTTTATTTTCCGATTCCAATTAAATGAAGCTGCAAACAATAATAACATTTAGAAGTCCAATACAAAACTTTAACAATGGTTAAAAGTAACAAAGTAAAACTTACGAGATTGTTAATTGGCTTCTTCCAGTAGAATCCATGAATGATTAGAAAGACAAGATTGCAAGCAATAAGAACAAAGATCGGTAAGGCATGTACTCCCATCCACTCTAAGACAAGACTTGCTCGTTTGTATCCATAAACGTCAACCTGCATGTGAAGATTGTGAGAGAGAGATTTACGTTTTAACAATGTGATGCTTCCTACTCTCGTAGTATATGTAAGTCATTAAGAGACATAAGATAATAGCAAACCAAACCATTAGGTATATCGCGGATAACAGAAATCCAGAAGCGCCTGAGGTGACACACATGTAACTCAGTGTGTATAGAGGTTTATTTAAATGCATTCCTGCAAAGAACCAAAAAACAAATGACACAATGCAAAAATGTGATTAGACCTAAAAAAAATGACGTGTGAATGAGAAATATAGGAGTCAAGGAAAATACCAAAGAGGTCCAGTGCAAGACCAAACATCAGAAGACAAAAAGAACGTAAAATCCATTGATTCAAACGCTGTTTGTGGTCCTGTAAGAAGTTAGTTACATAGCAACAATATTTAGTTTCTTATATAGATTCCAATTCACCAAAACCATAGACACTACTAGATTAACGCGAGACTCGTACTCTCTTAAGCTATGGAAGGCTCGTTATAAACCTATCTCTTACTAACGTCTCGCTTACCAACTCACAACAACTCTAATCTGCTATTTAGAGGATATATATAGCTAAGAGTTGAGCAGCTGAACTTCTTCAAAGAAAACTAAAGATATATTTACCTTGAAGTGGATGATAATATGACCGTAGTGCAGACCCACTAAGCAAGTAACGGTGGCCATCAACGAACTACAATTGAACAAACTTGTGAGTTACTTTGTGAACAATGATGAAGCAAAACTTGCAATGGAAATGGTTTTTGGAGAGTAAAAGCAGAGACCTTAAGAGGCCTTCAGGGTCAAAAGGCGCTTGACACCAAGAAGGAGCGTCTGGAGGTAATGGCCAATTGTTTGGAGAATTTACACTGCATTGCTGAAAATGTATAAGAGTTCATGTGAAATGGATATAAAAAATATATTGAGAGAAACAAGACAGGGGTTAAATCTAGAACCTTGGTTCGTGCATATACGGGTTTCCTGTACAAATGCTGGATTCCTAGAAACATACGGTCAATCATTCCAACTGCATTGCAGCCTGGTCCAGTGTGTCCTCGTACCCCACATTTCACTTTCAGATTCTAAACAGTTTTAAGGATCGTCAATGCATGATAAAAAGAGCGGTAAAGAATATGTAAGGAAGGTTGTGTAGAAGGAAGAAACACTATCTAACCAAGAATGTTGATGATCCTTGGTCTTCACTTGAAATCTGATATTCCCAGTCCGGCACGTATAAGCCATATAACAAGGACAAATATATTGTTGTAAAAACAAATGCCACCATCCTGTCAAAGACCAGGATAAAATCAAGCAAGTGCATAACAATTTTTTGTATACAATTTGCAAGAACACGACAGTTACCAATGAAATCTATATTTCCTGATCATAGATAGCTCTGAGCTGACATTATGGCTTCCCTTTAACCACATCTCGCACAGTGCAGCAACTAAGTATGCTATAGCTATTCGCTGAAAACATAACCCAAAAAGGCCTACTAATTTACAATGAGAATGTAAGAACACAAAAAAATTTCAATGCTGTCTCTAGATAATATACCTGTAATATGCCCATGAATCTAATTTTATCTACATCTATTCCGTAAGTTAAGTTGTTGAGACCATGAATAAATCCTCCTGAAAACTTAGAAAAAAAAGAAGAAAAAAAACAGTATAAATGTAAATGTATCACCATCAACACCATGAGTTAAAGGACAAAGTTATCGAACCAAACCTTGGAGAAAAAGACCAAGTAAGAGAAGTTTCAATGATCGCATCGAAGCTTTTCTTGTTGCAGCTAACCTGCATGACAAGTTCTGTAAGCAAACACATCGAGAGTTAGCGGACTCGGTCTTAAGAGAAAGATAAGAAGAACAGAGCCCAAAAAAAAAAACATTGAACCCTCTCAGATTACCTTATAAGCAAAGGCAAGAGAGACACCAACAATAAATAAGAAAAAAGGCATGACAAAATCCGCAAGTGTAAGACCATCCCAAGGTGAATGATTAATAGCTGGTAAAATCCCTCCAGCATCATCCACAAGTATCATCAACTGTGATTACATTCAAACAATTCAAACTCCACTTAATTACATCGCTAATTAGGTATTTAGAAAGCGATTAGGAAAAACAAACTTACAGCGACGGTAAGGCCACGGAAGACATCAAGAGAAACTAATCGTTCCTTGTCGGGAGGAAAAGAGGAACGAGAAATCTGAAGAGCAGACTCAATGTCTTTCTTCTCTCGCCATTGATGGTCATCATCATCAATGCCTTTGATTGTTTCATACATCGTCAGTTTTGTTCGCATCCCAACAAATTCATCTACTCCAGCGTCTCTATATATAGATTTTTTTGATATATTTTTCCCTATATATATATATATATATATATATATAATTAGAAAAAAATATATCGAAATTTTAAACCTTTATCAAGTAAGAAAAGAAACAAGACTTTGGTTTTGATATGCCTCAACTAGAACGGTTGATGCTAGCCACTTGAGCCGTTTGTTACAGTTCAATAACTTGGGATTTGCACGTGGCTGTGTCCTGATTGGACCTTATCCGAACTTGATTCGCTCACAGCGACTATCTCGTTATTTTCTTTTCCTTTATGGGCCTGCAAGTGAGAAAGCCCACGCTAAGGAGAATAAAAGGCTATAAAATTTACCATCCAAAATTATCAATGTAAAATGATATATACAAAAAGAAAATCATCTAATCTTATTTTTGAGTGGATTAAACTTCATAAAGCATTAAGAGCATCCTGCCGAAAAAAAAAGCATTAAAAGCTTCACTATCTAAAACCTAGAGGCTTAGACCACCACTATTGGTAAACTAATGGAGGAGTTGGGTATTTTTTTTAAATTAATGTTAATAATTTAAGATTTTAAATGTTGTCAAAAAAAAAATTTAGATTTTAGATATCCATCATTTTTAGAAGAGTATCTTCTTTTTTAGACACCAATTAAACTAATAATAAAATTAATGATAAAAAATATACTCATACTAATAAAGATGCTCTTATGGTGAGAACTTTATAAACAATTTTATACCATATTAGTGCTTGAACTAACTCTAAACAATGTAAAAGAGGAGATAAAAGTATGCTAAAACATGATAAAATAGAGAGACATCAGGAGTATATTCATTTTAAGGTAAAAGTAATCTTTTTTTTTAGGGTGGTTATTTTTGGAATTTCTTTATAATCATATGTTTATACTTTATAGTATCATTAAGTAATTATACAATTTCCTTAAGATATTGTATAATTTTCTTATATTGTAGGATTGGTGAGTTTCAAGCTTTATATAATAAGATTGGTGAGTTTCTAATTAATATAATAGTCATATTTTAATTGAAAAAATATATATTTTTCTTTCTAAATTATTTTTTCAATTAAAATTACATCTCTTAAATAACACAATAATGTATAAAACTATTTATCATAAACTTATAAGAACTAAAATTAAATTTTAAGATCTCTCTCTTTCTAAATAATATATTATTGTACTAACTACGACAATATTACTTTAATATATGTTTTTATTAATTTACACAAAATTCATTTAATATTTTTAAGTAGTATCAAATTAAAATAAATAATTTAAATTTATTCATAATGGAACTTGTTATATAGATAATTTTATTTTATGGATAATAAAAATAATAATAATAATAATAATAATAATAATAATAATAATAACATAGATAAAGTATAAACTATTGAATCAATAAGACAAAATGTGAAAGATATGGGTATTACAAAAATGGTGCACCAAATAAAAATACACATGTGTGTTATGTCTTGATGATATTGAAAGTTTCACATGATTTGAGTTCTACTCTAATTCTATTAAAAACAAACTCTTTTATTTTCTTTTTCTTTTTAGGAGTAGGCTCAAGCCGGTAGGGATATAGATGGTCTAAAAACATCTACATCCCTCAGTTTTTAGAACGAGATGTCTTCAAATCAGAAAAATAATAACCAAACAACAAATATTAATTAAATTGTTTTGGTGTCTTTACACTCAAGACATTAAACACCAAAACAATTTAATTAATATTACTCATAATCAATTATTTTTTTTAATATGAAACATCTCCCTCTATGGAGATGGTCTAAGGTCCATGCCAAATTTTTTCGGAAACCTTTTACCAAAAAAGCGAAAAAATAAAATTCTTATTAAAGGTTATATATTTACTTTGGCTAAGGTAAAAGAAAATATTAGGGTGGAAATGGTTGCATTAGGATGAACGAGTTGAAAAAATATGAGTTGAATAAAATTAGCTGAAATAGCATTTAACTCATTCATCCACTAAATATGAGATGAAAGAGTTGAACAAATTTCCTTTATAATTTGTTCATTTCTCCAGCTTTTTTTGTTGAATGGATTGAATAAATTTTCCAACTTACGCATCTCAAATGGTAAAAAATTGGATGAACAATCATTCAACCTATTAATTTAAGTCATCCATTTGCATCACATCAATCAGGGCCTGAACCTCTTCGAGGGCATGTGTCATGTGTGCACTAATATTTGAGATACAATGATTCTCCTCCATGCGAAAGATGAACCTGTGGCCAACTTAGCCAGAGTGGAGTTGATCTCAAGAACGACACACGTCCTAATATACCGCCCAAATCCTAAAACAATACGGACTACATACTACTCAGAAGTCATAATAGATTTCTCTACACTTGTTATCGTTTATTTTCTCTTTCATATGGTTTCCATTTTATGGACTGGTACGAATCATTCCAAGTTCAGGGATTACAAAAATAACCAACTCAAACGCAAGGCGATATGACACCACGGAGTTACAAAGTAAAAAGAATGACAGGAAATGTCTAATGAGTTTCCGGTAAAATCTTATTCGGCATCATTTAGATAAACAGACAAACAACCTTATGCTCCTGTAGCTCCGGATTTCACAAGGTTTTCAAGGGCCTTTAGAATCTGTGGCTCGCTCAGACCATCCAAGTTTACACACCTCTCAACACCCATATCTGCACAAGGGTTTACAAGCCAAGCACAAATTAACGGATGAAGAAAAAAAAAACAGAAGCATTTATAAATACTGGTTCCAAAGTAGAATCGAGGATGGCAGTTATAACGCATACGCATGGGGGAAAACACGATGATACTTTACGTTTTATACAGTCATCTAACACTAGCAGTCACGTGGAGCGGAGTCTTAAAGCAGTGGCATCTCCCATGGAATAAACAATGGTTGATTCTCTGATCTCAGCAGCTAAACAACTTCCTAAACATGCCAGTTACATGGGTACAAATATCTCTACTTAACTACATGATGGGAGTGGGAAAAAGTTCTCTCGTCGCAGATATTTGAATACTTTTAGTTGCTGAAGAGACACTGATATGTGATTACTATAAAATTCAAAACAAAACCAAAGAATACGAGAACAAGCAAACAACAGTAGTAAAGCAAATCGCATGAATTATATAAGATATTAGCATTCACATAAAACACAGCAAGGAACTAGGGAAAACAATCCTCGTTTTAAAAGCACAAGCAAATACGCATAGTGGTTTACACACAATACATTTTCATCAAAGAATCTTAAGGGTGAGTGTGCACTTTATGTTTAATGGGTTAACTCAAGAAGTTAAAGGACTCTTTCATAAAACAAACTGAATGCAGACAAAAGAGGAAGCCACATCTGTTATTTACCAATCAAATCGAAAAAGTCTTTAAAAAATGCATTTTCATCAGGGTACAAGGAGTGTGTATATCAAGTGTAATGGCTTAACACATGATGTGATAAAGACACTTAAAAAAAAANAAAAAAAAAAAAAAAAAAAAACATAAACAAGAGAAGAAGCGACATTAATAACTACATTCACATCAAATCTTCAAAACACATTAAGCACAAAATAATTTCAACTCTCTACAAATTAAACAATTTGACTATAAGTAATGGGGGAGATGAAGCAATTTACCAAATCTTGCCCACATCTGAGGCTGGATCCCACTACATTCACGGATCAAGATTGGGAATTTAGGGTTTAGAGACTTCAAATCTTTGTAATTCTTCTCAACAAACGTTCTGAAAAAAAAAACAAAACAAAATCCCCCCAAAAAAAAAGAAAAATCACAAAACCAAACAGGAAATGGAACATTGAAAGAAAAATCTCCGATCTGAGAGATTGCTTTTTTTTTTTGGATCAAAAATTGAAACCTGGTGGGAGCACTAGCTGGAGACGATTGACAAAGAAGAATCCTAAGCTCTTTCATAGACTTCGATATGCTTCCTCTCCATGCCATCTCTCGCTCTTCTTCTTCCTCTCAAACTCTTCAGATGCCACAAAACAAACAAACAAAGAATCAAAGACCAGGGAGAAAACTTTTGTGTTCTGTGTGAAAGAAAATGGATCTTCAAGGAGAATTGAGTTAGGCCCATTAATGTTATTGGGCTTAGGCCTATTCAAGTTAGTCGGTTTTGTTAGGTTTAGAGGGGAAAACAATTAAAAAAAAAAACTAGGTTACGTATATAATATATCCTTCAATTCTCTTCTCTGCCACAATTGCTTTTTTTTTTTATTATTATACAATAAACAAAGGCTTGAGCGTTGTTCCTTCGCGTAGCTTCTTCTTCTTCTTCAGGTGCTTTTCGATCTTCATCATTCTTCTTCTTTTTTTTTGGGGTGTTTGATTTGATCGATCGAATCTGTGATCTGATATTTTATTTGCATGTGTTGATCGTTGTTTCTTTGTTTTCTTTAGACTTTTTTTTTGGGTGTATTTGTTTATTAAATTTCCTCGTTTTAAAAATCTTATCAGAATTTGATCATCTTGATTCGTATTTTATTTTATTTTCTGCTTGAAGATATTTTTTTTTTGTTTTTTTTTTAAAGGTAGATCCATCAGTTAGATCATTGAAATTGCGAAGTAATTTATTGAGCAAATAAATCGTTGTTGCGATTCATTAGCGATAAAGGCATGTTTTGAACTATGGTAGTTTCTTAGATTTATAACTTGCGTCTTTTATAAAGTATTGATTTATTGTATGATTAATGAATGTATTAAAACGAGTTGGAACTGGTCATATGACCCAATTATTGTATAACGTTTTGTTCTTTGGTAATGGTTTACTGGGAATTGTATTTCCTGAGTTTATTGTGTTAAAGTAGCTTCTCTACTGATGTTTCAGGTTTTTTTTTGGTTCTATTTGTTAAGATGGGAGACAAAAACGATGACGACAAGAACATTGAGATATGGAAGATTAAGAAGTTGATCAAATCCCTTGAAGCTGCTAGGGGTAATGGAACCAGCATGATCTCACTCATTATGCCTCCCCGGGATCAGGTTTCTCGTGTTACTAAGATGCTGGGGGATGAGTATGGAACCGCGTCAAACATCAAGAGCAGAGTCAATCGCCAGTCTGTTTTGGGAGCCATTACCTCTGCGCAGCAAAGGCTGAAACTTTACAACAGGGTCCCTCCCAATGGTCTTGTGCTGTATACCGGAACCATTGTCAACGAGGAAGGTAAGGAAAAGAAGGTTACTATTGACTTCGAGCCTTTCAGACCCATCAATGCTTCCCTCTACCTCTGTGACAACAAGTTTCATACGGAAGCTCTGAATGAATTGCTGGAGTCTGATGACAAGTTTGGTTTCATTGTAATGGATGGAAACGGGACTCTCTTTGGAACTCTGAGCGGTAACACACGTGAGGTGCTTCACAAGTTCTCTGTTGATCTTCCCAAGAAACACGGAAGAGGAGGACAATCTGCTCTTCGTTTTGCTCGTCTCCGTATGGAGAAGCGTCACAATTATGTGAGGAAAACTGCTGAGCTCGCCACACAGTACTACATCAATCCTGCAACAAGTCAGCCTAATGTGTCGGGGCTAATTCTTGCCGGTTCAGCAGATTTCAAGACTGAGTTGAGTCAGTCAGATATGTTTGATCCCCGGTTGGCGGCAAAGATACTGAATGTGGTGGATGTATCATATGGAGGAGAAAATGGTTTCAATCAGGCTATCGAGCTTTCAGCTGAGATTCTGGCGAATGTGAAGTTCATCCAAGAGAAGCGTCTGATTGGCAAGTACTTTGAGGAAATAAGCCAGGACACCGGGAAGTACGTGTTTGGTGTGGAAGATACGTTGAACGCTTTGGAATCAGGTGCTATCGAGACACTAATTGTATGGGAAAATCTTGATATCAACAGATATGTGATGAAGAACACTGCGACTGGTGAAACTGTGATCAAGCACCTGAACAAGGAACAGGAAGCCAACACGGAGAATTTCAAAGTAGTCGACAGCGACTTGGCTTTGGATGTGGAGGAGAAGCTGTCTTTACTCGAGTGGCTGGCTAATGAGTACAGGCGTTTTGGTTGTGCGCTTGAGTTTGTGACCAATAAGTCACAGGAAGGGTCTCAGTTTTGCAGAGGGTTTGGAGGAATCGGAGGGATACTTCGTTACCAGCTTGACATGACTGCCTTTGATTCTGAGGATGGACAATTTGATGATGATGATTCGGAATAACAATCAATCAAATCCTCACCATCGCTGGTTGAGGAAGATGGCCCACCGCCATGCCTGAACCAGCCTGCCCGGGGGCTATCAGGGACGCGCAGACGATAGTTCGAGAATAATTGAAGAAGCATCTTTTCAAGGTAAAAAAAAAAAGATCTCTTGAAACCTGCTTTCTTGTTAGAAATCCTTAGCTTAATTATCTCTGTAATGATGTTTATTGAAACAGGTGGAGAGTCAAGGAACAGGTGGAGAATGAAGAAGCTGTTGCTTTGGTAGCGTTCGTCGTTGTCTGCAACATTTACGGAGTTTTCTTTTTGAGTTGGTGTTCTTTAATAATTTTACTTTGGCCAGTTTGATTTCAGTATTTTATACTCTCTGTCTTGAGAGAAACAAGTAATGATTTGGGTTTTATTGCATGGTTGTCTTTGACTTTGGGTTGATAAAATATATGTTGAGACGAAACAGCATTTCATCCACGCGTCTTAGTTTTGCTTAAAGCTTTTTATCCCGTTTTAGAACAGGTTAGGTTAGCCTCAAAATCTTGAGCCTGACCGTTGTTCATTTCTACATCTTTTAAGTCTTGTGGAAGCAAAATTCAACTACGGTTTTCTGAGTATTTTGTATAAGATTGATGGGAGCGTAAGATAGTTAATAAGAATCAAATTCACATTACGATTTTATGTAAGGATTTCATGAGACTGATCAGAATTGGAAGATGGGTCACAATTAAATCTAATACTGCTTCATCATGAATTTATCTTCAATCGGGATCCTTTTTTCTTTAAATTTAGTAAAAATACTCGGAGTTTTTTTTTTTTTTTTGGTAATTAGATCTGGTGGCATCGAGTCTGTGTTTAACCGATTCAAGTAGCTGTTGCATTTCTTTCCCTAATAGCGGGTCATATGCATAAGATGAATTATACTCTTTCCGTTTCATAATATAGGATATTTAGAGAAGTTTTTTTATTTCATAATATAGGATATTTTCAAGTTTTTATGTAATTTTTAGATTAGTTTAATACTTTATATTATGCAGTCTTGTTTGTGATTGGTTAAACTTTTTTAAAGTGTTTATTCCTTAATCTGCGTGCTTTACTCAAAACATTTTATATTTTGAAACGGAGGGAATATCATTTTTGTCTTGAAATATAAGAGCTTCTCCAACGGGGCCTCTTATCAAGCCTCTTACCTTAAAATTGAGCAAAAAATAAATCAAAAACATAAAAAAAAAAATAAGAGGCAGCTCTAATTTCGGATCAATAAGAACATTATTATTGGTAGGTTTGTGATTTTGGGGCTCTTAATTTTTTTAGTATTAAAAAGTGTATTTTTATAAAATAAAAACATTTTGTTTGTTAATTAAAATTGTACTCCTCCAATGGTAAACTCTTATAAGTGAGGTTCTTAGTTTTGAAAAAAAAATTAATGTTTAAATGTTTAAACAATAAAAGATTTTATTATTGCATTTCATAAACTTTTAATTAACAAAAGTAATCTCTTTCCCTTCTTCGTCAATATGTTCGACTGCACACTTGATTAATATGATATAACGACGACGGAACCCAGCAGTCAAGTGCGTAGACAATGCCCAGTAACAATGTTGATGAATGCCACAATGCATACATACAGCAGAGGGAGCCCAATATGCACTTCTATCACTATCTTCTTCGTTCTCAGTTTTGCCTGCATCATATCATAATTAAAACTTTGTTATTGTGAAACTGTTTTGATTATAGGAGAAAGAAACAGCTATTTTCGTCACTAGTATTCTCACCGGCTCATGTTGCAAACTTTGTCTATGTTGGGAGCTTATAGACCGCTCCTCCATTAGTTTCAAAATGGTTGAATCAGCCTGCACCAGATTTTAACTCTTTAGCACAGTAACAGTGATAGCACAGAAGTTGTGGATTTCTAAATCTGATGAACAAACATGTTTTAACTTGGATTCAAGAGCATCTACTTTCAGCTTCATCTCTTCAATGTCTTTAACCATTGAACCCACAAAGATATTAGCGTCAATCTCAAGTACTCACAAGAACAGCCAGATTTTGATGAGGTTGTATGCCAGTCAAAACAATACTCATCGCCTGAAATATACAAATGCATCAGAGTGGGAAACAGGACAATCTAAGCTGGTATTGTTCATGGCAACACATGTAACAAAAGCATAATTCAAAGAAAGAAACAGAGACTTGACCGATGTAACAGAAAAAGAAAAACAAAAGCTTGAAAGTACCTGGAAATTTACAGCCCGTATATGGAGATCACAAGGTAACAGAGGTGGCTCAGGATACTTCTCATCCAGATACTGTCAATTTTAATAAACAGCCACAAATACAAAAGATGAATGAAATACAAAACCAAAGAAAATAAGAACCTCAATGGCTGTATTACTGATAATAGCAAAAGAATCGTTATGACAACATCTCCATCAACAAGAGCTGGTACACTAATTTCTTGAAATCTTGAGGATCATAATTTTCTCAAAATCAAATAACCCTAATTTTCCCAAATCAAAGAACACTAATTTCTAAATCCTTGCTAGACAAAAATTGATTCAAAAATATGATCGAACATACCATGTGAAAGAGAATGGTGATTGAACATCTCCGAATTGGTGAAGGAAAGGATCCGATTTGGTGGTCTCCGATTTCATCAATGTCAGAGTCGTCGGTTTTTCACCGAGAGTCGTCGTTGCGATCCGCCATCGGTGGTTTTGCTGAGCTAACGGCGAAGAACAGAGGAAGGTCACCAACAATCGAATCAATCATCTCCACTTCCAACAGATCATTGACAAAAATCCTTTTCAATTTCGCAATCATCGTCGCGAGAGAGAATGGAAAAAGAAAAAAAAATTACACCCAACAATTTTCGAGCACGTCGACGCTTCTTAGTATTTCTTAAACCCCTTAGTTAAGAGGTTATTCTTAGTAATATTGCCATTTTTGATTTATTTTAAATCAGATTATACCTAATAATAGGAGCTAAGAAGTCCCGATAAAGATGGTATACGAGGCACTTTTTATTGATACATGTCAGCGTCTTGTTTGTTGATGTTTTAATACTTAAAAAAAATTATACCGATTCATTTTTTTCTTTTTTTCTCTCTCTTTTCCGATAATATCTTTTGGGAATTAGGGTTTGAATTAGTTGTTGATGTGTTAAACCGACAATATAAATAAAACGAGTCTTAATGGGGATGAATCAGGACTGGTCCTTTTATTAACGTAGAATTGAAGTGAGGATTTACAGGAAATGACAATTAGGGAGCTAAGTGCAGTTAATACGAAAATAATGCTCTTCTCTCTCTAATTGCCCAAAAAGTGGATCCAGAGCTCTGACAACGACCTCTGATATTTATAGTGGGCCAATGACCTAGGGCTTCTTCTATCTCTCTGTAAAATGACGATTTTGCCCCTGCGACCAGATGTGCCAGATCCATAACTTCAGGCCCTAAATCTCTTAAGAATCTTCTGTTTGAGCTCCTGGAATATTGGGGGCAAAGCCCATATCCAACATTAGTGTTTAGTTAAAGTGCTAATCCGGCTAAAGTGAAGGAGCATGAGAGGCCCGTAACGGTGGCTGAGAGAGCATAGTGATCGGTGAGTGTGGCGGCCGAGCTGATGAAGGTTTCGGATCAACGGAAGTCCCGGTGGAGACAGAGCTGTGTTGTTGTTCTTCCCTCTCTTATGTATTTCGAAAAATATGATGGTAATGAAAATTATTGAGCATAGCAGAAACATCATACTCATCACTTGCATGTCTGGATTCTTGTAAATATGATGGTATTGGATTTTTCTTATATTGAACATGATTCCAAGTTTCAATTTAGAAAATTTACAGTGAATTGAGTTGATTTTTATTTTTGGCTACTACTGGGGATTTTGTGTGTTGTCTAATTGGGTTTTATGGTTTGATGATTTCGAATTCAGGATGATTCAGAAACCAATCGAATTCAGGATGATGTTTTTTTGTGTTAATGTATTGGATTGGATTGTTATAGAATTTATATAAGACTGTGTCTTTCACTATGTAAATTAGGTGACTTGGTGAAATTAGAAAAGGAAAAATTCTTGCTTTAGTCAGCCCACAATGGTATGTACCTATACAAGCCAAGTTCTCTACGGTAGTAAGTATTTAGTCTCTCTTCCAACTACTCGAACTCTCTAATCTGTTCTGGTTTATAATGTTTTGTGGTTTGTTATGTAAGTTGCTAGCTGGGGAGGTGAACTTTTGGACCGTGGCATTCTATCACTCTCTCTTGCTCTTGCTCCGGTTCAGTTTGCTCTTGAACGTGGGATTCCAGCTTCCTGTTCTCTCTGTTTCGTTCTAAGCTTTTTTGTTACTCTTTTGGTTCAAATATGGGAAGGGCAAAGAAAGCTCAAAAGTTTGCTGTCACGAAGAAGCTGATTACCGGGTTTTGGTGGATACTAAGGTGCTGTTCGTTTGCTAATCCAGATGCAATATCTGGATGCAAATACATAATCTTGTTCGTTTAATGATTATTAAGAGCATAATATGGATGATGTATCTGATTGCATTTTCAAAACTCATTCAAAAGTAATTATGTTTTACTTAAAATACTTTCATTTCATAAATAATATTTTTGAATTTTTTTTTCAAAATTAAGAACCCCAATAAAAGCTTCACCATTGGAGCAGCAAATTTTTAATTACCCAATTACAAGTTCTTATTTTCTTAAAGTACAAAATTTATTCTTAAAAAAATTTAAAATCTCACAATAGCAACCTTACCGTTGGAGAAGCTCTAAGGCATGACGGAGATTTGGTTTTGTTTCAAATTATTTCATATTTTCGGGTCATATGCATAGGATTAATTATATCGTTTGTCTTGAAATATAAGGCATGATGGAGATTTGGTTTTGTTTCAAATTATTTCATATTTTTATTTATAATTTACTGTTCTTAAAGCATATGGTAAAGAAGTTCAACATGTAATCTGATTTCTAATATATTTATAAAAATCATTTTTTCTAAATGTGTCGCTTTTGTGTATTCGTTTATGATTTCATGCATATCATGCACTCGTTTAGAAAAGTACACATACGAAACTCATTTTTAAATTGTTAATAGTATTTATTATCATTATACTAAGAGAGAAGAGCGAAAAGCTCAACTAGTAAAAACTTTTGGTAAAAGCTTAGAGATTGATGTACGGACATAGGTGTAGAACCTCTTAATTATAATATATTATTGGTCTTTAGTGTTTTTAAACAAATCCCTAAGATTACAATAGTAATAAGAGAAACCTAGCAAAACCTTAACATCCAAAACCACTCCAAATAAGAGGGAAATGTTGGGAAGAAACACTAATTCTTAATCAATACAATAAAACTTAATGTTTCTCTCTAAAACATGATCCATCAGCTTCAATATTAGAGTTGGTGTTGATATCTCAGTTAAAATTTGTAACCAATAAAAACATTTAAATTAATACAGCTAAACTTATTTTCTGCTTACGTGTCAATATTTAGGATTCTAAAAAAATATTAAAACCCTATGGAAGAAGCGACGAACGATGATTGATTGATGAACTTGTGAATTTTTTAAAGTCTAATTTACTTTCTAGCCCAATTTTTTTTTAACTTTCCATTCAAGTTTTGTTTGTTATTACTCAAATCTTGTCGTCATCCTCTTTGGGTTCTGTTGTTTGTGTGCTTCGTATCAAATTGGGTTTTGTTTCCAAGATAATTGTTCTGTATTGATTCCTTGTTGCTGTAGATTAGAACTGAGGAAATTATGTTTTTTCTTGTATCTGATTATAGTAGATTTCTTCCAAATAGTTTTATATATTTACTCTTTCTCTCTTTCTCACCTTTGAAATCATCGCCGTTGGAATAATAATAAAAATAGTTGCATAACCCAATTCCTCGTTTTTAATGGCGGTATTACGTTTTTTTGATGGAATTAGTTTCGTTTGTGTTGATTATTGTGGAACATAAGGTTTGAAATTGTTCGATTTACACAGTCTTGTTGATGAATTTGGCATTGGAGAACAAAGTAGTTACTTGCTTTTGATGTTCATGCTTCATTATAGAGATGATTAGATTGTTATAGATTAGCCTTTTTACAAAGAATCTTGAGTTGTGTACTCGTGTGATGACAAACTCGTTTTTTTGTTAACTGAAGTTTCTGATCAATCTTTGTTTCAGTACTCTGCGGGGAAAGAATATATGGATACCGAATGGACTAATGAGAAGCATAGTTTATATATTAAATCTATGGAAACTTCATTCGTAGATCAGTTATATAGTTCCCTTGGTGCTCTCGGGGAGAAGGACAATGTATCCGAATCCACGAGGTTCGGTAGCAGCGGTAGGAAACCGTCTCAAGAACAGGTATAAGACATTGTTTTTTTTTTAATTATAGCTGAAGTTGTAATATCACTTTTCATTGAAATTTTTATTTTGTCTATATGTTTTGGCAATTAGTTCAAGGTTCTTCATGATGGTTTATGGCAGAAGATTAATGTGAAACAACCTGAACATCGGAGTAACTTAAGACACGGTGGTGGTTCTCATGAGTTTCTTAGGAGTCCATGGATCAAGCATTATAAACCTTTAGTAAAGGCACAAATTCAGGTAAAGGGTGAAGGTACTTCCGAGCTCGAAAGTCAAGTGGTCAGCTCAAATGGGAAGACAGTAATGGTCATATGCAGCTCTGGTTCAGCCTCAAGTCTCAAGCATATATGCTCTCATTTGCGTGACCACGACCAAATCAGCGTTGGAGAAGGTATTAATTTATTACGATGAGTCTTATTCCTCTGTTTATATATGTTGTTACTATTTTATTTTATTTTTTTTGTAAAATAGCAAGGGAGATGGATGAGTACGATAGTGGAGGTTCTGAGAAGTTTGAAGAGTGATGCTTCTAATTCTTCGGCAGGAGCGTAAATGTTAAGTGCTATCATAAGTGGACTTTGCTTCATTATCTCTAAATGTTGTTGTTTTCTTGAAGTTTATGTGTTGTCTTAAACTTACCGTCTAATCAACTGATCTAATTGACTCGATGAAATTATCTTTTAGTACCAAAACTAAAAAGAATTCATTCTAACAAATATTTACAATGTAAATGAGTTATTAAAACTCTAGACAACCATTTTGGTCCAAGGAGATTTTTTTAATAAACAATCTACAATATTTTTTTTTCAAAACTACCCTAATGTTTTTTTCCTTCTAAATGTTTTTATTTATTGAAATGGTAATCTAAATCATGAGAATACAATTTATAATATATATTTTTAATTAAATATGTAATTTTATTTTGAAGTGAAGACGGACAGAACTTGTCTTTTTACAACAATAGAAAGTGTTTTCACAAAAAAAAAAAAAAGAATAGTTTAGAAGAAAAAAAGCATAGGGTAGTTTTCAAAATATATAGCATACTAGATTTGGATCCGTGCTAGAGCATGGGTTGAATTTCTTTTTATTTATATTGTAATTTTTATATAAAATATAATTTATGTGA
The DNA here is from genome assembly GCF_000633955.1 of Camelina sativa. NCBI lineage: Eukaryota > Viridiplantae > Streptophyta > Magnoliopsida > Brassicales > Brassicaceae > Camelina > Camelina sativa. Next base: position 36,221,209 of record NC_025695.1, read on the forward strand.
TTGTTTTTAAAAGTTGTTGTGAATAAAACATTATGCAATGAAATCATATACTAAATATGAGGACTTTAATTTTTTTGAGATTTTTTATGATTGTTCCGCAGATTAACCTAATTTTTTTGCAATTTATCAAATCAATCATAATAAACATTATTTCTGTTATTTTGATATATAGTTGCTATTATAATCGAAAATCACTCTTAATTCGCGGAAGAGTGATTAATTTTTGATATTTTGTTGCCAATATATGGTTAATTAAATATTCTGTTGAAATTTTATTTTATTTTTTTTGAATATCCTTTTTAAGAGGATCTGAAATCGAGATTTAACTAATGATTACAACCCATATAACCTAAAACGTATCAAATAATCAAATAATTAATCTTATAACTCATATTATATAGTCTACAAAAAAGGTTGTATACTTCCGTTTTGTTATAGGGGATATAAGGTAATCAATGCATAAGTATGATATATAGATTTTTGTTTTTCGGTAGAAAAATAAGAAATATAAACTAAACGGAATGTAATTAATTTGGTATGTATAAAATAAGATATAAATAACTTCATAATTAGCATGTCTTAGTTCTATTTTCATAGTAGAGAGATCATAGTAACCAAAATTTTATGTAGTTGATGTTTGCATAATGAAAAATTTGATTTAGTAACAATTATTGAACGGCTGTGAAAGTGATAAACTATTTATATGAGTAGTCATAGTATATAATGTTTTAAAAGATATGTAGCTTTGGTTGGTTGTGCCGATAAAAGCACCATATAATCAATCATAAAGTTCTATGTAATACATAGATCAATTACAAGTTTATAAATTGTATTTGTATGAAATAACAAAAATAAATAATACCCGCCGCCTAGTGCCAGTTTAACCTAGTAGCAGTAAAAACACTTAGGAATGTGTTCTTGAGAGCCAAAACAGGCTGCTACAAAGGCAGTAGCGCAATGACGTTTGAGATACATATGCACCATCCTTTTTAGCTAAAGACGGAACCATCCCGCAGGTTTTGTAGAAGGACCAGCCCATACAACCTTTCCCATGCAAAGGAGAAATCAAAAGAAAACAATATATTATTATATGAAATATGTTACTAGGTGAACCTTGCACAGTTGCACCTGTCTCTTTTTGTATCCAAATATAACAAATTTGATATCATCTCGCTTTTTACAATGACGTTTTCATGTGTCCTAAAAAATTCAAAATTTGAGTCTTTGAACTCTCAATGCTTATTTTTGACAATTATCTTTAGCCGGAATTTCTATGGGATTCAAGAAATTGATGATTCTTTTGAAATTCCGCATTGGATTTGGATTCCTCCGATTAACAAACAAAAAAAAACACTTTTATTCGAAACAGAATTGTTTTCTAATTAAAGATAAAAATGTTAATGTTAGTCCCATCCCAATTAATTAAAAAAAAAAAAAAAAGGGGTTGGTTTGGTTTTGAGCTTCCACCTACCTACCCCACCTACTACTAATTGCACGTCACGTCATGTACCAAACTCTCTCACTCACAATTTTGCTCCCTCCTCCTCCAACTCCAACACGAACACGAAAATCAATGGCTTTGCAAATGCAGCAGTCCTCCTTCAGAATCTACGCACCATCCACCACCGATGCACGCAGCGGACTCTCCCCGTTCAGAACCGTGGCTGTTCGCCGGTTAACGGCAAACCGTGGAGTCGTCAGATGCAGCGGCGGAGACGCCGCGAAGAAAAAAGCAGTTCCTAATTCGAACTACGTAGTTCCTATGGACAAATTCTCATCCTCTTCTTCAATTACTCGGCCTTTGATTGAGATACTTCGTGACCTTAACAAGAAGATTCCTGATAACATTGTTAAGAGCCATGATCCTCCCTCTACTACTGCTGCTGCTTCTGGCTTTATCCCTTGGTACTACTACTACTACTACTACTACTACTTACTCTTCTTTCTTTTTTTTGGGATCTTTTCGAGTCTTGTTGCTAATTTCTTGTTCTGGCTTTATCTTTTTTTTTAGGTACCATGCAAATCGGATGCTTAGCTTCTATGCTCCTGGTTGGTGTGGTGAAGTTAGAGATGTTATTTTCTCTGAGAATGGTAATGTCACTGTTGTTTATCGTCTCACCATTCGTGGCTCTGATGGTGAGGTAAGCTCTTTCCAAAATTCTCAATTTCTAATACCTCCTTTCTTTTGAGGGGTTAGTCTGATTTTGACTAAAATTTTGTTTGTCTAGTTTTTTTTTGCAAAAATCAAACCTTTGCATCCCATTCATTGTTTCTCTCTTATCAACGACGATTAGGTAAAAGATTCTAGTTCATGTATTTGTCTTGTCTTGTGCACATTTCTAGAGGTCAATAATATCCATCCAAATGTTAGGTTTCAATAGTATATTTACAATTGTGGAAGCTATCTAAGCTCCCACTCTCCTCTGAATATGTTAGAAATTATGAAGAACCAAGTGTTTGTGCTACACTGATTAGTGTTCTTTCTTGTCACATCTCTCATCTTACCGATATTGTAGCAATAAATCCAATTAACAATCTTTAGTGTTTTGTGTTGCCGCACTGTCAAGAGGATTCTGAATTTTTCCTTTCTTGTGCACAGTCAGAGTCAGATAAACAACTGTATTTTATATTCACATTAATATAAGCATCTGCTTTGGTAGAATGAAGTCATCTACGGGCAATAAAGTCCGTGTTTTATGACTTTGATGATATGATAGAAGGTTGTTTTTGTGGAGAAAGAGAGTTGAATGGGTTGTTGAAGTTGGAAATTAATATTAGCAAACCAACATATGTAAAATTGATTACAAGACTAAGTTTTGAAGTTTTATGTAATGCAGGCACATCGAGAATCAACTGGGACAGTAATAACGACTGATGATCACACTGAGGATCCAGTTGCTGCAGCTGAGGAAATAGCATTCTGCAGAGCATGTGCTCGATTTGGTCTTGGCTTGTATCTGTATCATGAATAGTAGGCCAGTCATTTCAAGTCTGCGCACCAGTGTTCAGTGACTTGTCCGTCAACTAGGCAGGACCCCTTCATTGTGTGATCTTTCTTTTTATTTTTGACATCCTTGTGTGAGATGATCTAGAGTACCAAAAAATTATGCAATCGACACGAGTTTTTATGTATAACCGAGACACTTGCTGTTATATATACTTACATTACATTAAATAAAATGCATTGCCCTGTCTTATTCAATTACTTTTATGTTTTGTGTACATGAGTAAACATTATGGTTTCAGAAGTTTGGAACCCATACTTGAAGCCATCCAAGACGTGATTGCATCGACGAGCACTGCAAGATCTTTGGACATATCAGCACGAAGGATTTTCGAGTCCATTCCAAGCGAACCTCCAACCTCTTTAGCCATAGATTCCCACGGAGTCCCAACAGCAATATTTGCCAAAAACTCACTTCCGCGATTCACCGCTTCTGCCATTCGTGGTGGAACATCCGGAAGAGCCTGTCCAGACAGCAAAATGAGTCACTTTCAACATTATAACGTCACCGAGAGGAAAAAAGTTTTCTAAATATATTATAACTACGGGTGTTCAGTCCGTTTCAGTTCGAGTTTAAATCTACTATAAAAGGTTTGTTCAGTTTAAATACACATTAACCAAATCAAAGACTCATTTTCAGCTCTCAAATTGGATCAGTGAGGTTTGGTTTTTCCAGATTGAACACATTTAATCTTAACGCAGTTTTGGACTCT
>NC_025695.1:36226000-36241863 GCF_000633955.1 Camelina sativa
ATTCCCACGGAGTCCCAACAGCAATATTTGCCAAAAACTCACTTCCGCGATTCACCGCTTCTGCCATTCGTGGTGGAACATCCGGAAGAGCCTGTCCAGACAGCAAAATGAGTCACTTTCAACATTATAACGTCACCGAGAGGAAAAAAGTTTTCTAAATATATTACAACTACGGGTGTTCAGTCCGTTTCAGTTCAAGTTTAAATCTACTATAGAAGGTTTGTTGAGTTTAAATACACATTAACCAAATCAAAGACTCATTTTCAGCTCTCAAATCGGATCAGTGAGGTTTGGTTTTTCCAGATTGAACACATTTAATCTTAACGCAGTTTTGGACTCTTATCTACATGGCAATGGCTCCAATAACTGTTGCAAAATAGTAGGCCTTAAACTGAACTGAGTACCTGTTGCAGAGGGAGACCATGATCCCCTGGCAGTGTACGGATAGACATATCTAGCTTTGAGCTTATGGATGATTCCACGCCAAGTACCTGAGCTAGGATTGATGTTTCATCTATTGAATCGTCCTCGAACTTTATCAACAGATTTCTAGAGATTCCATAGTAGGATCTTATCTGAACATTATTAGCAATAATCTCGATTAGTATGATGGGATATGATAGATGGTAAGGCTCCGTGATGAAACATAACCAATTAACATAATGGGTTTCACCTACAAGGCGCCTTGTTTCTTCTGGTTTTGGAATAAAATCTTCTCTTCCCTTTACCAAGTCCATGTACAAGGGAGGGAGCTGTTCCACTAATGGAAGAATTTGCTTCATGATGGGAGGGCTAAGCGTTTCTAATTGTTTTCGGGTCATCTCTGCCTGCAAGTATTTTTGTTGTCACTTATTTGAAGGACGAAAGAGATTATAAGATATGAAGCATTACAACTTGATGTGTTAAATATCAAAAGTAGCATTTACTGAGTAAGTGCACTCATGACGGAATTTCTAGAGTTAGCAAACAAATTGATCAATCAATATCACTAAAAGCAAGAAGTTAGACTATCACTTGGGAAACTAGCGAGGAGCAGCACATCTTAATAAAAGCCGAGAAAAGGAATCAGAACCTTACCCCAAGGCGAATTGTTGGGGATGTTGCTATCTGTGATAACAATGGTCCAAGGCTCTGAGCCATCGGGACAAGAACTGGGGAGAACAAAGGAATAGCTAAGCTCGCTTCCTGCAAAATTAGGGGTTCCAAAAAATATATCACTTTTTAGTTCTCACAGGTTTCGTGATTCCACTTACAAGGGTTTAAATGTAAGTGGAATACATTTTAAGAGTACATTGTATTATCTGAATGAGGGAGAGCCAAAGGGATGAAATAATATTGGGAATGTTTTATATATATTTCAATGTAAAGAGGTGATATGACAGGGTTTAGTATGATCTGGTGTTTTCCAGAATAATTGCTTTATAAATGTTTGACTCTGATTGCCCTTTGGAAGATAGATAAACCCATTTACCTTGTTATTGAATGCCATAAATACATTGCCATTTCGCTTAACGGCATACCTTGATCCTGAATGACTAGTGAAAACCAACTCAATAAAAAAAACTAATGAGCTGAATCAGATTTAGACATTCACAACCATTTAAACCTAGTTACCAATCAGAAGGTGAATGACGGATCCCAGTGAATGACCGATCCCAAAGGATGGAAGATCCTGCACCTGTTGAGAGAAAATGAACCTACTATTCAAACTGACACCAATTTTTTGTTTTCCTGGAGCATAAACAAGCTAGTACAAAAAGATTTATTGTTTCTCTAGGATCCTCAAAAGATACTCACTGTTTCTTGTAGAGAGCGACAGCATCTATCAAACTTGAATTGTACTTCGTCTGCAATATTGAAGTGGTCGAAACCACTTGCATAGGGTGTCGCGATAACCAAAACATCCCTGCGCGAGAAAATGGGTTAAATACAGCACACCATTATCATAAACTCATGAAACAACCTAGAGTTAGATAAGCCAGATTCCTTAGTATATTTTTTTGTTTGATCTTATGAAACTTCCTTGAGATACATAGTTAATATAAGTTATCAAAGAATGCTTCAAAAATTACACAAAAAAAAAGAAAAAAAAAAAAAAAGGTAAAATACCACACCAAGAAATCACATAAAAGTATGCTCAAACAGACTTACTTCTCTGCTAATCTCTCAAGAAACAATCGATAGGTAAGCTGGGGTGCTGCACCAACAAATATTCCGCCAATGAAATGAACAACCATCTTCGGTTTCGAGTTTCTTGGTTTAAGCACCCATGCTCCCTAAACCAAGTGAACAAAAAAAAAAAAACACTTATTCTGAACCACTCAATTTGACTTTAGATTGTAGGAATCACCCTTTACAACATCGTTCCCAGAATCTAGACATCAACATCAAATTCTAATTTCAAACGTTCATCAACACTTGCAGTAAAGTTCTGAAACTTATTCATCAACATCGATGTCAAATTAACAATTGTAGGTAAAATCCTAAAATTTTCATATCCAACGATACACAAAGGAATTGAGATACCACCAAAAAAAAAAAAAAAAACACACACACACACACACACCTCAACTTCTGACCAATCAGAAGATCCACCGGAACTACTTTGAGATTGTTTAACAGTCTCAGTTAATAACCTGAAAAATCGTATTGATTAGCCAAAAGTGAGCTTAAAGGTGAAAGAAAAAGCTAGTTACGCAAAACGATGGCGTACCTACCTCTCGATCTCGCCGTAGACCTGAATTCCGGAAGTTTGAGGCCGATCTCTGTTTCTCTCGTCGTAGCTACAGAAAACTCTTCGTGAGATACGCTTATTACCGAAGTTGAACATCGAGGGTAGAGACTGGCGGCGACTGTTAGATAAGCTGCTACAAAATCGCCGGCGGGGAGAAAAAGACGGTGACGCCCAGAGGGAACACGTAGCCATAGCTTGGAGCCGGAGAGGATTTTGGCTTTACTATCTGAGGTGGTTCGTCGCTGAGAGTTTTCTATTTATTTATTCCGTTCTGATTTTTGAAATCGCAGTCGTGTACGCTTTGGCCTTCTATGACTGTAACAGCATCTTGTTTCGCAGCTAACGCAAACATTGTGATCAACTAAAAGCTCAATCTAATTAAAGATATTAAGGAAATAAATCCTATAAAAAAACTCCATTTAAAAAATAATAATAAGAAAAGAAAATATTAATTATATTTAATTTGTATTCAAATAAAAACTAAGGTCACATCATTTTAAATAAATTATTAATTGAGATGATCATTTTTTTTATGAGATCTGTGTATGAAATTAAGTAATTAACAACATTAAGTTTTTTTTAGATATTAAATTTTATGTTTTAATTAGTCTATGTATTTTTATTTAAGCGGAAAACTTTGGGTATTAAAGGTCGGAAAAAGGGCATTTCATATCTTACAACTTCCCAAAGCGCGAATTCTTCCGTGTACAATCATGTAGTGCTAATTTAGACATGCATCCTAGTAAAATTCACAATTCATATCTGTATTTATAAAATTGAGCCAATTTCACAGTCCACGTTAACAGATTTAAGTCAGCCGTGAGAGATGCTGACTCAGACTCCACATGAATAACGACGTGCCATCGAGTTCCTGAAACAATGTCGTTTTACTATTTAGGCCCTGATTGGCAACCCACTTTTAAGACTTTAAAAATGTTTAAAGCTTTAAAAGTCATTTTTTTGCCAATTATACATTTTTGGCTTTTAATTTTTTTAAAGCATTGAAAGTAATTATTTTTTCCTTCCTTGTTTTCTTTTTTTTAAGCGTCAAAACTCATGATTTAAAATGGCATAAATTTAATGTGGATGGTCAGCTTGTGCGGTACAAGGCACATCTCGTTGCAAATGGCAAATCTCAACAGCTTGGAGTCTATTAAGATGAGACGTTTAGCCCGGTTGTCACGCCTGCAACTATTCGGTCTGTTTTCCATGTCACTGTTGCAAAAGACTGGCCCCTTCATCAACTTGACGTCAAAAATGCTTTCCTCAATGGCGACCTTGACGAAACGGTCTACATCACCAACCTCAAGGTTTCATTGACAAAACCAAGCCCGACCATGTGTGTCTCCTCAACCGTTCTCTCTATGGGTTAAAACAAGCCCCCCCCCCCGGCTTGGTACAATCGTTTTGCGGGATTTGCCAAAAAGATTAGTTTCAATTAGTACAATATGTCATTGTTTATCTAGTGCCATAACAACCAGTATGCTTGCATCCTGCTCTATGTTGATGATATTGTCCTTACCGCTTCTACTTCGCATTTGTTTCGCTCCATCATCGCATCTCTTCACAAGGAGTTTGATATGACTGATCTTGGGAGACTTCATTATTTCCTTGGCATCTCGGTCACTCGAACTGCGACCGGATTGCTTCTCCAACAGCAAAACTATGCCGCTGACATTCTTCACCGTGCCAACATGACATATTGCAATCGATGCTCCACTCCCGTGGACACCAAGTCTAAGCTCACTCCGATGGTGCCCCTGTCTCCGACCCTACGTTGTATCGCAGTCTCGTAGGTGCTCTCCAATATCTTACGTTTACTCGCCCTGACATTGCTTTTGTTGTCCAACAGATATGTCTCTTTATGCACGACCCTAGGGAGCCTCATTTTCAAGCTCTCAAACGTATTCTCCGTTACATCAAGGGTACCATCTCTCATGGCTTCCAAATTATCAAATCCTCCATCTCTCAACTAACTGCCTATACCGATGCTGATTGGGCTGGTTGTCCATCGACACGTCGTTCTACATCCGGTTACGGCATTTTTCTTGGTGATAGTCTTGTCTCCTGGTCATCCAAACGCCAAGTCACTGTTTCTCGTTCGAGTGTCGAGGCCGAGTATCGCGGTGTTGCGAATGTTGTGTCTGAAGCAACCTGGCTTCGTAACCTCCTCTTTGAGATGAAATGTCCCTTGCCTAAAGCTATGATCGTGTACTGTGACAACATTAGTGTCGTCTACTTATCGTCTAATCCAGCCAAGCATCAACGTATAAAGCACATCAAGATTGATCTTCACTTTGTTCGAGAACGTGTTGCGCTTCGTCAAATACGCGTTCTTCATGTTCCAACAAGTTTTCAATATGCAGACATCTTCACAAAAGGGCTCCAAACATCACTCTTCAACAACTTCCGCTCCAATCTCAACATCTACAAACCTCCCGATTCAACTGTGGGGGCGTGTTAGAGAATATATGCAAATATATTCTTCCCATTATTGTAATTGTGAATATTCTCATATATGATCTTATGTGATATGCTATGTACTCTATATATACTCTTGTCAATAAGATAACTAGCGCATCGAGCTCTATTCAAGCTTACACTAAATTGTTATTTTTATTATATATCATGAAAATATGTTTATGTCGATTTGGTATAATTAATTATTACCTTGTTAATTCGGTGGATATAAGATTTTTTAATCTTATTTTGTATATTTTTTACCTTATTAAATATGTTAATATTGTGAAAAGTGTAAGAGATTTTTTTTTACGTTATCAAATATGTTAATATTGTGAAAAACTTAAGAGGTTTGTTTAGATGATTAGGTATAAAAAATGATTTGGTTAATATATAATTTGTTAAAATGTGCACCCGTTTCTAAGGAAATATATATATATATATATTATAAATAATAACTTTAAGTTGTAGTATTTATTAAAAGAGAAATACCCTAAAATAGTACTAAAACAAGTTTTATGGACAACTATAGCACACATCCCAAAAATTTCCAAAAATAGCACTATTTAACATATTAAAATATTTAAAATTAATTTTTAAATTTTTTTTTTTAGGTTTGGGTTGTCAATTTCACATTTAGGATATAATTTTGAGGGGTATGGTTTAGTATTTTGAATTTAGGATTTAATTTTGAATGATTAATTTGTGCTATTTTTGGAGTTTTAGAGATGTTGTACTAAGTTGGAAAAAAAAATTATTTTGATGCTATTTTTGAGAATCTCACTTATTAAAATGGTAAGGGTTTATTATATAAATTTTACAAAATATAATGATATATTAGCGGAAAGACGTCCTATTTCTCCCTTGGAACTATCGTATCGTACCAGATCCACCCGAACTTTTACCTCATTCTATATCTTCCACCAACTTAAGTGTTCAACCTGTGTCTCCCCAAATTTATAGTTCTATTGCTATTTCTCCAATTTTTTTGGTTTAAGCGGTTTATTAACCAAACCCTAACAAAACTGACGTAAATCTGATATGAAACCAATTTTTTAAAACCAGACAAACATTAAAACTTGACCCTACCCGTAAACAATCTCATCCAAGATCTTCTTCACCCGGTTCTTCAAGCTAAAAAAAATATCCAGCACCAAAAAATTCTTATATGACTCATCGACGGACTCAAATCAAAGCCTCATAACCCCAAACAAACATCACGCAAAATCATATGCATAAAAATATAACTAAGAACTAATGATTCCAAAGACCAACGAATCAAGCTTCATGCTTCACTCAACACTAAAAATCAGATGTTAGCTCATAAAACAACAAGGTCAAGCTAATTTCTAAAGAGATGAGAAGTCAAAAGTTTCGATTTCACATCAAATACTGAGCTGATTGAAACATGTGAGAGACAATCAAATACAATGAACAGAGCTGATTGAATAAGAACCTAATTCATACCAAATTCAAAGTAAAAACCGAATCCCCAAATATTTTTCCCTTCAGCAGCGGTAGCAGTGGAGGAGACGATGGTCGGCGTTCTCCGATCGATGAACTTGCGACGCCGGCGTTCTCCGGTCTGGTTCTATCCAAAGTGGAACGCGAGTAAAAAATCTCAGCTTCCAATAGCTTTAAAATCCAAAATTACAGAGGATCAAATCTTAAGATAGACCTGCGTATGGTAACATTGATGCCTGCTTCAACCAATAACCTTCAGCAACTGAAAATTTTCACACATAAAACGAAGAAATGTGAGCTGAATTTGACATCTTAGAGATAATGAGGGAGTGAGTGTGAGAGAGACAAAGTCAATACGGACGGGAAGAGAGATTGAGATTTCACTCACTTGGGATTATTAGTTCTAAAGATTAAAAAAAAATTTTGATCTGTTAGATCGGATATCTCAATTGATTTTATATTATCACGAAGATATGTTTCCAAAAAACGATTTGCAAGTAATATATTCTACCTAATTTATAGTAACTTATTCTAATTGATACAAAATCTTCCAAACTTCCAAATCATCGCAATCATTGATAACAATTACCATACACGCCAATCACTAAATCCGGAATTGCCAATATGAAAAAGATTCGTTATTATCAAAACCCTTAATACTTTTCTATAAAAGGGAGCTCTGGTAGAAGAACAATACCTCAAACTTTGCAAACAGTCTCTCCGTCTCTGGCAAAAACAATAAAAAAATGGCTACTTCGTATGAGTCAATCATAATTATATAGTTTGGCATCAATCATCATAGATAATGCCTATTTACTTTGTGTGATTACATGTATGTAGCAGGGATTGAATCAAGAAAATGTGAAATGCTCTTGGGACCTTTGTGACCGAAAGAGTTTGGTTCGATTTTCAACTCTATATTTTTTGTTCCATTAAAATATCTATTATGTTATTTTCTGCTTCAACAGATATAGTATCAAAGCCATTAGAAATTCTGGATACGGGATAAACCTAATTAACGATGGTGAAAGAAAAGTTCGTACAGCCGAATCGTGAGCCTTGCTTTGGGTGTGGATCATGAGCTTTGATCCGACTTTGAATCCATTGTTTTGTTGATTCCATGCATGGACCTAAAAAACTATCTATCAAACAAGAATATAAATATAAAAGAAATCCCGTAACCTAATCAAACAAACAGTAACAATATAAATAGCTTAGAATCTGAAATCAATGGTTACAAATAATTCTTATATTTTTCAAGCGTGGTGTTCTCTTGGGAGATTGATTAACAGATAAAGACTGATGAATCGCATCTTCACCACTTCCTTTAAAAAATTTCAGTTTCTAATTTTTGGTGAAGTCGTCCACATTGTATTTTTTTTTTTTAAACCAAGTTGTCGACACTTTGTTATTTTTCTTTCTCAATAGTAAGAAACTAAGAATACTTTATTACACATATCAAACAAAACAAGCCATATAAAGCTCAATAGTAATATAATTACAGAAATGATTTTCAGTTATAAATGATCTAATATATAGTAATAATATATGTGAAATAGTTTATAATAAATATGAAATAGTTTAATTTCTATAAAGGCATGGACATTCGGGTAACCTGATTGGGTTAGGAAATTACCCGATCGGATTCGGGTATTACCCGATCGGGTTCAGATAAACGGATTTAGAAAAATAGAATTCATTGGGTATTTTTTGATATATGAGTTTGGTTCGGTTCGGGTACTATCGGGTTTGGATATCCAAAAAATATCTTTAAAATTAATTAAATTTAAATAAATTTAGCTAAATTTTGACTTATTTAACAAATAATTTTAAATATTTTGATTATTTTTGATATTTAGTTTAAAAAATAATTGAAATATTCAAAATTATAATTAAAGTTTTGGGTAATTGAATTATACTAATGCTAAATATTATAAATAGTTTTTAATATATTTATATTCGGGTTATGATAGGAACCCGAAGGGGTACCGAGTATTATCTGATCCTAACATGAACTCACGGGTATTAGAAAATAGAACCTAATAGGGTTTTATAGGTAAATCCATACCCAATCCGAATCCCGTTTTCAGGTCGGGTTGCGGGTTGGGTATTCAGATATGATTTTTATGTCCAAGCCTATTCAATATTATACAATCTTAAAATCATTTCTATATTATAATTTGTTTTTTAATAGATTTTGCAAAATCAAACAAGATGAGTGGGACACACTTCTCTTATGGGTTTCGCAGGACATGTTTTTTACGGGTAAAAAATAGCAAAACCATTACAAGACAAATTGCAAAACCATTACAAGAAATGCCTAACGAAAAAGATTTGTCCAGCTAGACAATTTAGGTCATTCGATTTGATAAGTTTTAATTAACCTTTTTGGCGGATTTTTTCTGGTTTGATAGTTCATGGGATGAGACGGGACGGATTTTTTGTTAGTTCCTGCCTGGGACAGGTTTTCTGTTAGTTCCGCTTCGGGATGGGTTTTTGGTTAGTTCCGGTTTGAAACGAGACGGTTTGATAGTCCACAGAAAGGAAAGAGACGGGTTTAAACTTTAAACATATCAACTTTTACTTACTATTTTTTTTAATGTGCCACTAATAATAATAAAAACAATTAGATCATTTTTTTTCTCTATATCGAATTAGAAACAAATCGACGAGTTTGGGTTATGAATGTTAATAATATTCATAAAAAATGCGCTTACAACATAATCTAACACGTACATAATATATTGTAAACTTGATAGCAAATTTAGTTTTTGAAATCAACCCCGCACGTATGTGCGGGTTTGAACCTAGTTAAATATAGTTTAGATGCGATGCCACTGAAAGTAACAAGTGTTGAACGTTTCAAAAGAGTTGACCATGAAAATAAAATTAGAAAAAAAAATCACTATGAATGAAGTTAATAAGACTTTAGTTCTGGTCTCTTGGGAGGGGTCTCCTCTAACCGCGTTAATTTGCCTTGTTAAAAACGCAAATCTTCAAATATAAACCAAATTATTCACACGCCATGAGAACTCTTCATCAAAGGCAATTATTAGTATCTCAATTTCTCATTTCTCCTTTTACTTTGTTGTGTCTCTCTTTCTCCTTGTATCTTGCTTCTCCGTTTCCACTGTCTCAATCTCTCACATCTCCAACCAGACCCTTGTATGTGCTCTCACTAACCAATCTTATCTCCAATGTTCTAGTTTCCCTATAAACAACTCGAATCTATTCTCTTTATCTGGTAACCTCCGGAATCGTAGGTTTTCCAGAGTAGTATCTGGGAATGGGTTTGTGTGTGGGTTGATATCAGTGTTGGATTCCAATACTTCTACACTTATTTGTTGGTGATTCTCTGTTAATGGACCTAATATGTCGCATAAAAGAATCTACCAAGGTCCTGAGCTAGAAGAGTTAGAAGCCGGGAATTCACGCATATGCGGAGTTGAGACAGTCTCAAGGCGCCTCCGTTGCTGGCAACCGTTCTATCTGCCACGGTCGGATGGTTACCATTCCATCGCCATGGGTGATAATTTTTTCTGTGGGCTACTTCAGCTACCTGGAAGGATCAGTTGTGAACAAGAAATAAGTATAGCCAAAGTGCCGAGTGGTGACCGCTACATCGCGATAGCGGCTGGGTCAAGACAAGCGCGTGCGATCACAGTTAACAATGATGTGGAGTGTTGGGGGCAAACGCCGTTTCCGGCATGTGAAAAGTTCTCAGCACTCGCGATTGGGGAAAACCGTATCTGCGATCTTAGATGGTCTAATGGAACAGTGGTGTGTTGGAGCAATAATAACCGTTTCAATCTGCCACAGACGCTTAAAGACATTCATTTCACATCAATATACGCCAAAGGGGCAATCTTTTGCGGTGTTGCCACAAATAACTACACTCTATATTGCTGGGGAAATGAGAATTTTGAATCGGGTATTTTCGCTCCGTTCCAAGGTCAAGTGGTAATGCCAGGACCGTGTAGAAAAGAATGCCCGTATGGTCCATTGTCAGGATCACAGTCATTATGTAGCAACAATTTAATGATTTGCGATTTGAAGAGAAAGGATGGAGTATTTCCCGTTACACAGGCACAACAGTACTCTAAGAACAAAACCTGGAGCACAAGAAACATTGTGTTTGTTGCGGTTGGATGCGTTGGAACGTTTTCTTCGCTCCTAGTCATCAGTTTCTTGATCTCTAAAAGCCACTACCGATGTCGTGTCCATGACTCTGGACGTCTTGATGATACTAGGAAAATAGACATACCCAAGCTTGAGAAGAGGATGACTAGTCTAGCTAGTTTAGGGAACCCTAGCCAGCTCACGGAGTTCTCCATTGACGAGCTGGCTCAAGCCACAAATGGTTTCTCTGTCCGGTTTCAGCTCGGGGTAGGCAGCTTTGGCTCTGTTTACCAAAATGTTTTGTCAGACGGACGTCATGTGGCCATCAAACGAGCTGAGCTCACAAACATTGCATTGTCTGGGACAACGATGAGAAACCGACAAGCAGACAAGGATTCAGCGTTTGTTAACGAGCTAGAGTCTATGTCGCGGCTAAATCACAAAAATCTTGTTTGACTTCTGGGTTTCTACGAAGACCCAGAAGAGAGGTTTTTAGTGTATGAGTACATGGAGAATGGATCTCTCGCCGATCACCTTCATCATCCTTGATTCGACCCTCTTACGTGGCAAACACGCTTCAATATCGCGCTTGACGCAGCGCGAGGGATACATTACCTCCACGAGTTTGTTGTGCCTCCAGTCATCCATCATAAAGTCATCGAACATACTGCTAGACGCCATGTGGACAGCCAAAGTATCATATTTCGGCCTTTCTCAAATGGGTCCAACCGAAGAAGATGATGAGTGGCATCTCTCCTTACACGCTGCTGGTACGTTGGGCTATATCGACCCAGAGTACTACAAACTTCAACAGCTCACAACCAAGAGTGATGTTTACAGCTTTGGCGTAGTGATGCTGGAGTTACTCTCGGGTTACAAAGCCATACACAAAAACGAAGAGGGAAACTATAGAAACGTCGTGGAATACGTTGTACCTTACATTTTTATGGACGAGGTTCATACACTACAAGAAAACATGAATTTACCGACTGCAAAAACGGTCACTATACAGTCGTTAATTACTTAGTCACGACTGATTGGCGACTGACATACGTAGTCGCTAAACAGTGCGTCGCTAAAAAAATCAGTCGCTAAAAAGCCGCTATGGAGCTACTAATTGGCGACTGATAATTGGGGTCGCTCTTCCCTCGCCAAACAGTCGCTAAAGTTGCGACTGAATTGCAACGCTTTAGCGACTGATAGGGTTATACATTTGCGACTGTTTGAGTACTGTTTTGATTACGTTTTGGTGACTGTTTTGCGACTGTTTAATTATCATGTTTTTAAAAAATTCTAGTAAAAATGCATTATTTGATTTTGTAATACCAAAACTGATTAAGAAAACATGTACTAAAACATAACAAACATGAAATTAAACAAATACATAAGTACCATGTTTTTACAAAAGTTGCAAAAGTTCCAAAAAACATCCAAATATCCAAGAGTGCTGCAAATATTACATGAGGGAACCTAACTTTGAAAATCAACAGGGTTTAGGTCATTGGTTTGAGACTCAAGGAAGGCGACATAGTTTGGGTTAGTCTTGAGGAAGCTCACCAAGCGTGAGATCTCTGCTCGTTGCTCAGATGCAACCCGCAAAGCCTCAGTTGCAACCCGTGAAGCCTTTGCGTCACGCTCTGCTTGTAGAGCTGCTTGTTCCTCTATCTTGCGATTAGCGTCTTTAAGCTGTTGTTGCAGGGTTGTGAAAGTAGAAGAGCTTCCAGGGTACTTCCGCTTCCCGTTGATGTAACTTCCTAGGCTTCCAACTCCAAAGTATGTTCCTTTATCATTTATGTAAGTAGACTCCATACACAAAACAGAGAGAAAAAGTTATTATAATTACTTAACAATGAAAAACTTAATAGCTTATTAGAAAGAAGCAAATTACCTGAAGAAAGAGCTCATCATCCTCCTCATGAGATAGCTCTGATCGACGTGAAGTACCATCTGAAGACTCATCATTATCCTGAGCAGCCAACTTAGCTTCCCTTCTTTTCTTATATGCCTCATGAACTGCTTGCGCTTTCTTATCCACAAAAGTACCATCTTTTTTGGTATGAGTCCTGAGAAAAACTTCAGGAATAGTTGGCGGTCTTCCCAATTCTACTTCCTGGAATGTTAGACAATGAAAAGGTTAGGAACCATTTGATGTCAAGTAATTAAACAATGAAAAGGTTATGATGTAACTCACCATCTCTTGTTCGATTTGTAAGTAAGACTTCGGCCCTGATACATGCTTGTGAGGGCCAAGACCATTACGGTCAGACATTCGAGCTGCTGAAGTGGTTGCACTCTTTTCCATGGCTTCTTCTGTGTTCCAATAGTCACACATTTCTTTCCAAAGAGTTCTCTCAATCCACCTCGGTTTCCCTTCCTCTCGCTGAGCTGCTGCCTTGGAAACCATGTCTTTCATACGGTTTTGACAAATGCTATAGAACTTTGCTTCAACCACACCGGTTAGAGAGGGATCCCAGGTGTGTGTTTTCTACATAAGAAGACTAGTGTTAGTGATTAAAAAAAACCAAGAAAAAAGCTATAAATACAGAAATCAAATTGAAAGGAGTAGAAGTTTACCGCGAATTCAAAGAAGTAACCTTCTCTTCTTGCATTCGGAACACAACCCCAACTGTAATATGGACCATCAAACTTGTTTGTAAACACTTTTGTAATCTTTCGGGTAAGTGATGACTTGTCTTTACCAAACCTTCAAACACAAACAAATCAGTAGTCAAATTCCAATCAAACACAAACAAATCGATCAATCCAAGTAAAATTCTAATCACAAACAAACACAAACAATCCAAAATTCTAAAAATTCTAATCACAAACAAACACAATCAATCCAAAATTCTAATAATTCTAATCACAAACAATCACAAACAATCCAAAATACAAAATTCTAATCCAAATTCTAATCACAAACAAACAAACACAATCAAATTCTAATCCAAACAAACAAACACAATCAAATTCTAATCCAAAATACAAAATTCTAATCCAAATTCTTACCAAGTGGTTCCACGCTCTAATGAGGGAGAGAGGACAGTGGTATACTTCTCACGGCCTGGTTGGACAAGCATGTCATGTAAAGAAGCGAGTACATCAGCTGGGAGATTTGATTCCCTTGCACCGTCATCCTCCGAATCAGCTTCTTCCTCATGTGAGTTTTGCGCTTGAGAACTGTGAAGCGATGCAGAAGCTGCTCGAGGTTGACCAGGTTGAGAAGAGGGTGGTCGATGAGACTGTCGAGGTAGAGGAGACTCTCGTGGTAGATTCGAGACTTGAGGAGACTGTCGATGATGATTCGTGACTGACGGTTGAGGAGACTCTCGAAGTTGACTCGAGAATTCTGGTGGATTCGTCGCCGAGGCGAGAGGTTGAGGAAAAGGACGCATGGTTGGATCTTCGCCTGAAGGGGATGTTCCGGGAAAGCTCCTCGAGTGCTGGAACAGATTTGTCGGAGGTGGATAGTCTCGGTAAGAAGGTGTAGGTCTCGCTGGAGGCTGGAGGTTTGGGACAGGAGTTCGCTGAGAATCAGTCTCTAGAACTCGATGGTTCGCCGGCGTGAAGGTATACTGGGGAGGAAGATTGGCGGGTCTGTGATTTGCCGTTTGTGAGGTTCCAGAGGTTCGATTAGAGGGGTTTCTTCGTCCTCCGCCTCTTTTCTTTACTCCAGCCATCAAGGGTTTACGGTTTCGTCGAGTGAGAGGAATTTAGATCTAGGGTTTTGAGGTTTCGCCGTCTCGAAGAAGAAGAATAAGAAGAAATGAGAAAAGAAATGTTAGATTAGGGTTTGTTCGGGGAAGAAAACGAAAAATAATGGGTTTTCGTGTTTTGTTACGACCCAAATTTAGTAAAGCAGTCGCTAAATAGTAGCTCTTTAGTCGCAATCTTTTAGCGACTGTCAAACTGGTCTCCAAATTAGTCGCAAATTGGCGACTACACGACGACAATATGCATCAGTCTCCAATTAGCGTCTACTAGGCGACTGATTTATTTTAGTAGCCATTCAGTAGCTAAAGTGATAGGGTACTTGACCATAGGATTCCACCCCCAGCCCCATACGAAATTGAGTCAGTGGCTCATCTCGGATACTTGGCGGCAGATTGTCTCATGCCTTGTGGTCGGAAAAGGCCGTCAATGGCGGAGGTAGCACGCAAACTAGAGCAAGGTTTGGCCGCTCCTACCGAGACCGTATCTCGATCAAACACTTATTAGCCAAATTAAATGGTACATTCGGTAATTTTAATATTTTAATTGACGAAAATAACAAACCTTGGCACAATCCAATTTCTTTTTCAGCTTAATGTGAAAAGCTCAAAGCTAAAGCCATTGAAATTTCGCTGCTTCTGTTTGTACGCATTACATAATATTACAAGTCAACGGTTTGAAGCCACGCAGTGTAAAGCTTATCAGCGTATATTAAACTCCATGAGAAAAGTCTAAAGTCTTCTCTAATATTATTTAGATGGTAGGAAAAAGAGTTGCTGCATTGGTTTACCATTGTCGAGTTGAATTTAGACGCCAGCGGTCAAAATTTGACTGATACGAAAAAACATAAGAAATTTTCAAAGTCCTAAAACTCACTTAGTACACCAGTTCTATTCTTTATGGTTGTAATTTGTAACAAGACAACACAGTGGGTTCTTTTCAGTAAATCTACAGATTATAAGAAGGTGGCATATTTCTGAGGTTTGAGGTAGACATACATTGTCTTACTAACAACAAAAAGAGTGTTATTGCAATACAAGTGTTATCAAGCGAATTTGATGAATGTAATAGGGTATATTTACCGGTGGTTAGGTCTTGCCAAGAATGATTCAACTTCAGAGTGAACATGGAGAAGTGTTCATCTGTTGAAGCAATTGAGACGGAGCAGTATCGATACGGGCAAACACTTCCTCAGGTTTGTACCAAGAATGATTCAACTTAATAGTGAACTTGGAGCGGTGTTTCTCTGTTGAAGCAATTCAGACAGAGCAGTGTCGATCTGGGCAAACACTTCGTCTTTTGAACGGTTTCCCTCAATCTGGATGATAATAATAAATGAGGTGCCATTTTGCTTTACGAAACTCATTAGAGAAGA
>NC_025695.1:36241966-36252323 GCF_000633955.1 Camelina sativa
TGGTTAGGTCTTGCCAAGAATGATTCAACCTCAGAGTGAACATGGAGAAGTGTTCATCTGTTGAAGCAATTGAGACGGAGCAGTATCGATACGGGCAAACACTTCCTCAGGTTTGTACCAAGAATGATTCAACTTAATAGTGAACTTGGAGCGGTGTTTCTCTGTTGAAGCAATTCAGACAGAGCAGTGTCGATCTGGGCAAACACTTCGTCTTTTGAACGGTTTCCCTCAATCTGGATGATAATAATAAATGAGGTGCCATTTTGCTTTACGAAACTCATTAGAGAAGATATAGCAAAACCGAAATGTAAAAGGTGTGAATGAGAGATCTCATGCCTTAATAGTTATATCGTCGTACATAGAAAGCACATCTGTCACATTTTGGTTATGAGTCTTTAGCCGCAGTTTTGCCTACAGCGGAAGAAAAAGAATATCAGAGACATAATTGGACTAAGAGAGAGCTTCATGAGTGAGAAATAATGACTGCATGGGTAAACTATCAAGAGACACAGAACTATAAAAGAAGTATAGACTTGCCTTCTCTTCAGTATCATCAAACCGTTGGGTGAGTCTAGCAGCAATCTCTTCAGTCTCTGGAGGAGAATACTTCATGTGGTAGATCTTTCCCGTGACAGGATCCAACCGACGGCCAACAACTCTTTCAATTAGAATATCTTCAGGAACCTGTTCCCAAAGCAGAGTAGGTGTAAATCAAATGAGTCCATACCCATTCATAGGATAAAGAGTAAAAGGCAATGTGACTGAATCTAATTAAAACATCTCACACAAAAGATAAATAGCTAACGGACCTACATTATCAGTTGTCTGAATTTACCAGAATAAAACTTTTCAGCAATCTGTTACAGAATCTCTGGTCCAAAGAAGTAAAAGTTAACCCATCACGTTGAACTTAGATGTATTGCTAAATCTAGTAAGTTGTAGACGAAGAAGCCCAGAGATGAGAGATAATGAACATTAGAAAAAGAAGAGTGCTTACTTCCAGGACAATGAAAAGATCAGGCTGGAATCCAAACCCCTTAAGAGCTTTTCCCTGTGATGAGCTCCTAGGATATCCATCCAAAAGCCATCCATTCTGCTCTGAATCTTTCTGCGACAAACGATCTTTTACCATCATTACAACTATTTCATCAGGGACCAGTTGTCCTTTCTCCATAAATTCTTTAGCCCGTCTTCCATTTTCACTTCCAGAAGCGATTTCAGCCCTCAGCAAATCTCCAGCAGAGATATGCACCAAACCATACTGCATACCGAGAAAAAGAAGAAAATGTCAATCTGCTTCTGTTTCATGAGAGTATCTCATGCACCCACCAAAGAGAAGTAGTAATAAAAGGGTAACCTAAAAAGCATGAAGTCTTCCATGGAAACAGAACCTAAAAGTACAAATGAGTAGCAAAGTGGCTAAACTTCTAGTCTCCACTTAACACCAGACACATTAACTGAAGCTTGTATCATGTTAACCTCTTAATAAAAGATTATTACTAAATCGCACTCAACATCCAAGAACTAGTTTAATGCTTGAAATCATGACTAGAGAAAGCCCTAAATCAACTCATGCAATGCTATGGTTGGCCTAAATTTAGATTCATTGACAAAATCGATCATAAAATGAATTGGATTAGTATCCAAAAATAAATAAAAAATAAAAAGCTTACTTTTTGAGTAATCAGCTCGCATTGTGTACCTTTACCAGAAGCAGGAGCTCCTGATATCATAATTTTCAGAGGCTTCGCTTTCTCAGCCGCCACAATCTATATTTCCTTCCACACAAAAAAAAAAAAAAACAATCCATAATTAAAAGCTCGCGGATGATGAAACCCAACGCATTCAAAAATTCAAGCTCATAACAACCATCCACCTGAAATTTGGGGGACATAATCGACGGAGATCTGGTAACACGTCGGACACGGTAAAGAGAGTGGACGGCATCGCCGGAAAAAGAGAAGAATGACCGTGAAGCTGATGAAGGAGAGGTACGAGGCGGCGTGTACAAGGTCACCGGCGGCGGAGAAATACAATGCACACAGCCCGTCATCTCTCTCTCTACGAGCTTTGTGGTAGTGGTGACTATAGAGGAGGGACCAGAGAGAACTTGTAGTTCAGATTATTAGTGGAGGCCCAAACCTAAATGGACTCATTTTACTTTAATTGGTTTTTGTTGGAAAAACTATTATTCCCGCATTAACAAGAAAAAACTGACGTGTAGTCGGGAGAAAAATTATATATATATATTTTTATCAACTGCCACTGTTATTCAATTTATCTATATATACAATATTTTGCTTTTATAAATTTTAAAATTGGTAAATATTATTCAAAAATTAATAAATATTACTCCCTACATATTTTTAAAATTAAATTAATTTCATTATGTATTGTAATATAATAATATAACTATATTATGAGATGTAAATATATATATTTAAAATTATATCTTCAGAAATATAAATAATGTTACCTTTCTAATAATTTTATAAAGCTCTAATGATGAAAAAATCAAAAATCATTTGAAACTGGCTCAATGTTTATTCTTTTGCTAAAAACAATAATTATATTTGCCCCCAAAAACATATGATCACTAATTAAAATGACATGAATATATACTTTAATTTGGATAACTATGTAGGTAAACATTATATATAAATATGTAGTTATAGTGTTTTTACAGAAATCTTAAAATTTAGAAAATCCAGTCCAAGAAAAATGAAAATAAGTAATAATATTATACCAATAGCTGAGATATATAGGGATATAATGACCAATTAAAATTTATAAAATCCAGTGATATAATACCATAACTAAGACCAATTATATAAGAGATCTAATGACAAATTATAGTCTTCTCCCTCACGAAACAATTTTGTAATTTTATTTCTCCATCAATCACAGACACATATATTACTTAAAAAAACTAATAATATCCAAATTAATAGAATTCTCCTTAATAAAATACCTTATGGTATCTTCTATATAAAATACTCACGCTTTATATCCTATTTTATTATTTTCCCTTCTCTTACTATATTATTTACATTAAATTGTCATTAGTATAACTAAGGAATATTTCATTCAATAATTGAAGGAAATCTATACTATTAAGTGGGGAATACACTTAATGGTTAAAAAAAAATCATATCAAATATTCATGCTGTCAAACAGACCCAATTTACATATTAAGAAGAAAAAAAGATTAAACAACATATTTATTATATTTTAGGAAATCGTTCAAATTAGTTCCATAGTAATTAGGTTATGAGAATTTTGTGTGGGTATATTCATGTATGACAAAATACGGGACAAGAATTTTGGGAACAAGAGTTCAAGCAGAATATATGAGGACATTCTATTTACTCATATGAATTACGAGGAATGAAGTTTTTTCGGGTAAAAAAAAATTTAACCATTGCAATCAGACATATTAGACGGTTTGATCGCTTGATAATTATATTTTTTAAAAAATTATGTAAAAATAACTCCGCACGTACGTGCGGGTCCGAACCTAGTTATATAGCAATGAGAGGAAACGAGGGAATGAAATAGCTTTATTGCTTTCTTGTTGTTGTGTTATGTTACAATGAGCCAAACTAACATATATATATATGTGGTAACTACTTGGGGAGGAAGCAAAGGATTAAGTGATAACTATCACTAATGGATATATATAACAATTGGATAAGTGTAAATGGATAATCATTATCCAGTTTTTAACACTCTCCCTTGATTATCCATGATTACGTACTGCCTCGTTAAAAACCTTATCATGGAAAAACCCATTGGGATAAAAACCATGATAAGGGAAAAAGAGTACAATAATGTAATCTCCCCCTGGAAAATATTATGTTAATCTTTTCATTATAGATCTCGTAGATGACGCATTCCAATACTATGAATATGTTTTCTGAATGTTGAAGTAGGAAGTGCCTTAGTATATAGGTCTGCTACGTTATCGATTGAGCAGATATGTTGGACATCAACTTCCTTCTTTTTCTCGAGCTCTTGAGTGTAGGAGAAAAATCTTGGGGGTATATGCTTAGTTTTGTCGCTCTTGATATAACCTTCTTTGATTTGGGCGACGCATGCAGCATTGTATTCGAATAATGTTGTTGGCTCTTTATTGATGACTATTCCCCTCGATTCTTGTATGTGGTTTGTTATTGATCTGAGCCATACACATTCTCTGGATGTTTCATGGAGCGCAATTATTTCTGTATAATTTGAGGAAGTGGCGACCAATGTCTGTTTTTGTGAACGCCACGAGATTGCAGTTCCTCCAATTGTGAAAACGTATCTAGTTTGAGAACGAGATTTATGCGGATCCGATAAATATCCTGCATCTGCAAAACAAACTAGACCGAATGCACAATTTCTAGGATACAATAATCCCATGTCAATTGTACCTTGAAGATAACGAAATATATGTTTTATCCCATTCCAATGCCTACGTGTAGGGGATGAGTTGTGTCTTGCAAGTAGATTAGTAGCGAATGCAATATCCGGTCTTGTGCAATTTGCAAGATACATGAGTCCACCGATAGCACTCATATAAGATACTTCAGGACCAAGTATGTTTTCGTTATCTTCAGAAGGTCTGAATGGATCACTATCAACATTCAGAGATCTATTGACCATTGGAGTACTCAAAGGATTCGCTTTATCCATATAAAAGCGCTTGAGGATTCTTTTTGTATAATTTGATTGATGCACAAATATTCCATCTTGGAGATGCTCTATTTGGAGCCCGAGACAAAATTTTGTCTTTCCAAAATCTTTCATTTCGAACTCTTCTTTCATATGAGTTCTTGCATTATCAATCTCCTTTCGAGTTCCAATTATATTTAGATCATCAACGTATACAGCAATAATCACAAATCCCGATGGAGATTTCTTTATAAAAACGCAAGGGCATATTTCATTTTTAACATACCCTTTGTTCAATAGGTATTCGCTTAAGCGATTATACCACATGCGCCCGGATTGTTTTAATCCGTAAAGTGATTGCTGTAATTTGATCGCACAAATTTCATTAGACTTTGAGCCTAATGCCTCAGGAATCTTAAATCCTTTTGGGATTTTCATATATATATATATATCATTATCCATTGATCCATATAAATATGTTGTCACAACATCCATAAGGTACATTTCTAAATTATTAGAAGTCGTAAGGCTCATTAAGTACCTGAATGTAATTGCATCCATGACCGAAGAGTATGTTTCCTCATAATCAACTCCAGGTCTTTGAGAAAAACCTTGTGCAACAAGTCGGGCTTTATATCGTGTGATTTCATCTTTCTCATTTCTTTTTCGCACGAAAACCCACTTGCATTCAACAGGCTTTACTTCTATAGATGTAGTGACAAGAGGTCCAAAGACATTTCTTTTATTGAGGGAGAGTAACTCAATTTGCATAGCATTTTTCCATTTCTCCCAATCAGGCTTATGCTGGCATTATGATACTGACCTTGGATCTAGATCATCTTTTTAATGATCGAACTCTTTAGATACAGAAAAAGAGAATATTCCATTATCATCATTGATTTCATCTCTATCCCATAAAATTCTATCTTGGGTATAGTTTATAGTAATCTCATATTTTTCTGTATCGTCCCGAGGAGTTTTCTCTTTATTTGGTTCTTCTTGAACCTTTTCATTTTCATCTCCCATTTTCCTTTTTTTTTGGGATTTTTATTTTTAGAGCCGATTGGCCTCCCCGTTTTAGTTGAACCTTAGGTTCATTGGCTTTGTTTCCATCGAATTCCTCTCTAGGAATTTCAACTCTTGATGGTGCATTTGCAACAGGAATATATGACTTCGTCACCCTTTTTGTATCTATGAACGCATCAGATAACTGATTTGCCAAATTTTGTAAATGTACAATTTTCTGAACTTCCAGCTCACGTTGATTTATAGGGAGGTCAAGATATATCAAAGATGGTGTAGACCATGTAATATCTTTCAGAACTTGTTTAATTCATCTCCCTAACGCTGGAAATTCATCTTCATTAAAATGACAATCAGCAAAACGTGCTGTAAACATATCACCAGTTTGCGGTTCAAAATACCGAATTATACTCGGTGATGCATAACCGATGTATATACCCAATCTCCATTGAGGTCCCATTTTTGTTCTTTGCGGTGGGGCAATAGGAACATAAACCGCACAACCAAAAATACGGAGATGAGATACATTTGGCTCTTGACCAGATGTTAGTTGTAAAGAGGAATGTTTATTATATGCGCTTGGTCGTATTTGGACCAATGCTGCAGCATGCAGTATAGCATGATCCCATATAGAAATCGGGAGCTTTGTTCTCAATATTAACAGTCTAGCAATGAGTTGCAGCCGTTTAATCAAAGATTCAGCCATGCCATTTTGTGCATGAGTATGAGGAACCGGATGCTCAACATCGATTCCTATTGACATACAATAGTCATTAAAAAATTGTGAAGTAAATTCACCAGAGTTATCAAGTCTAACTTTCTTTATGACATTATCAGGGAATTGAGCTTTGAACCTGATTATTTGGGCGATGAATTTTACGAAAGTCGTATTTCTTGTTGTCAATAGACACACATGTGACCATCTACTAGATGCGTCAATCATTACCATGAAGTAACGAAATGGCCCACATGAAGGGTGGATAGGTCTACATATATCACCATGTACTCTCTCTAAGAACATTGGTGATTCATTCCCAACTTTGGTTGGCGATGGCCGAATTATGAGTTTTCCTTGAGAACATGCTTTACATGAAAACTCACCAGATCAAAAAATCTTTTGGTTTTTCAATGGATGACCATTTGAATTTTGCACAATTTTCCGCATCATGACTGAACCAAGATGTCCAAGTCTTTCATGCCAAATCTGAAATGTACTAGTAAGCTTAGAGTTTACTGTAACATAAGATGCAATCATATTTATTTTTGTGCAATATAAACCAGAGGATCACATTGGCAATTCTTCCAATATGTGTTTCCTCTCAGATGTGATGCAAAGATATTCAATGCCATTTTTATTCAGAGTCTCTATATGATATCTATTTCTTCGGATATCTCTGAAACTTATCAAGTTTCTATGAGACTTAGGGGAATATAATGCATCGATTTCAAATTTCGTTCCCCTTGGCATTGAGAAATTGGCTTTCCCAAAGCCCATAATGATCTTTGCATTTCCACATATAGTGCTCACGCTTCCGGCGGAGTCTTTTATTTTCAGAGAGGAGAAATATTTTTTATCTTTACGTATTCAGTGGGTTGTAGCACTGTCTGCTAGACACATATCTCCATCCTCAATCTCAAAATTTGACATTTTCTGAGATAAATCATTTATAAAAATATCCATTGATAAAATAACACAAAATCTTACACAGGTTTGTTATATGTATTATAAGAAAACCATTATTCAAAAAGACTTTTATGAAAACCATAAAGTACATATAAAACTATTACAAGCATATCATGTCATATTGATTTTTTTGCATGATTTCCCGTTTTCATGATCAACGAGAAAATCTGCGATATCTAGATGGGTTTCATCATTTAGGCCATGGAAGGAAGGTCCAGCTTCATCAGAGATGAGGTTGGTCTCCACATCCCTTTCTTTTGCCTTTTGAGATACTTGATACAGATCGGCCAAATGTTTTGGTATACGACAGGTTTGGAACCAATGACCTTTCATGCCGCATCTATAACAAGTACTCTCATCTTGTTTCTTCAAAACGCAACCAACATCATTTATTTGTAGATTTTTGTATGGTTTTCTTGCATTGAAGTTATTAGGAGAGAAACTGATGGAACACGGGACGATGGCCAGCATACGGACACGGATGAGGACCGAAGCGCGCAAGGAACCAAGGACGCGACTGCGTCCGGAACTAGACGGCCCTCAACCCAAGCACCGAACCTGATGCCCGGAGCTACAACAAGGAGCCGGACCGCAGAAAGGACCGCAAGGAAGAAGTGCCTCATCTTTGTCCAAGCTTTCGTTCAAGAACAAGAGGCACTCGATCACGGACCCGATGGACAGCCGACCAAGGCTCTTCTAACGGGCTTCACCATCACCCAAGGGTGAAGACCTCCAAGTCATTAAGGGAAGTAGTACTCTTTTTCCCACCTTGGGTTTTTCCCAATGGGTTTAACAAGGGGGTTTTAATGAGGCTATGATCCCTAGTGCATGGCCATGGCCAAGGACCACTTCGGCCATGTGTCCATTCTATCCTTAGTTTAATTTCGCTTATGACCGTTGTCTTTTAAAACTATTTCCTGGACGCTGCGTTTTAGTTTTACCCACATGTTTAGGGTTTTGAGAGTCCCCTTATGTAAGCCACCCTATATAAAGGGCCTAGACCTTATCATGTTAAGGGGGACTATCAATAATAAAAGAACAAAGTTATCTCTTTCCTCTCGTTTTCAGAGATTGAAACGAAACCCTAGAAGTTACACAAACCAGGTTCGTAATCTTCTAGCTTGGCCGTATCACAAGGAGAGTCATCCCTCGTATGTCGCTACTTTGCCCCACCTCTATCCCCATCTATCCGAGAGCCAAACGAGTCAAGCATCTCCTCGTGAATCTCTCTCCGTCCGATCTTATCGTTCTTTGGTGTTGTTTCCTTCCGTACGCCGCCCCATCTGCCGATCCCATTCGTTCACGGCCCAACCAAGTCGTACTTCCGAATCGTTCCGCTGGGTTTGCTCCGTCCGTACGTCTGTGGTTCACGTCCGTAGTCCGGGGTCACATCAGAAACCCCTTCCTTTTCCTCTTCCACGACCTCGTCCACGGCGTCCTCCACGATCGCGACCACGGCCTCGACCGCGTCCACGTCCTCATCCTTGCCAATTATTGTAGCTAGGTGTAGCAACATTCACTTCTGAAAGTGGAGCTGATCCAGTTGGACGAGTTTGATGATTCATCATCACGAGTTCATTATTTTGTTCAGCAAAAAGAAGAACTTGCATTAATTCAGAATATCGAGTATATCTTTTTTCTCGATATTGTTGCTGCAGGATTACATTTGAAGGATGAAAAGTCTGAAATGTTTTCTCGATAATATCATAATCGGAAACATTCTCTCCGCAGAGAATCATCCTGGAAGTGATTCCAAACATAGCGGAATTATATTCACCTACAATTTTGTAATCATGGAACCGCAGATTTAGCCATTCATGTTTGGCTTTTGGTAAGATCACATATTTTTGGTGATCAAACCTATCTTTGAGAGAGATCCAAAGATCTGTGGGATTTTCTCTCGTGATGTATTCATTTTTTAAACTATCATGGAGATGGTGACGCAAAAACATCATGGTTTTTGCTTTTTCCTCTTCTAACCCATTTTCCGATGGATCAAGGGTTTTAAGAAGCCCATTTCCTTTTAGATACATTTTTGCATCTAATGCTTATGTCATATAATTATTTCCAGAGATATCAAGGGCAGCGATTTCAAACTTTGCCATGTTTGACATGATAACTATATAAATACCAATATAATTTGTTAAATATAAATTTTTACGAAAAAAAACTTTTGTAAAAGCTTTTGTTAAAAGGAGAAAAATTAAAATAGTATAATCTATAATATAATCATAATATAAAACAATCATTTTAAGAAGCATAACCTTCCATATGATTGTAGAAATAGGTATTAACTTTTTATAAGATCAAGGAGGCAAAGCCTACTATTTGATCCAAATATATATATCTAAATATATGATCAAGGAGGCAGAGCCTACCATTATAATCAAGATTATAGATCTAAATAATCGAGGAGGCAGAGCCTACCATTATGATTAAGATTATAGATCTAAATAATTGAGGAGGTAGAGCCTACCATTATGATTAAGATTATAGATCTATATAATCGAGGAGGCAGAGCCTACCATTATAATTAAGATTATAGCTCAATATAATCGAGGAGGTAGAGCCTACTATTATGATTAGGATTATATATTTAAATAATCAAGGAGGCAGAGCCTACTATTATGATTAAATAAAAAATAATAATGCCTTACTCTATAGTAGTACATATACTAATATATGCATAGAAACTTAAATTAAACTCAAATAAATTTGACATAATTTAAATGTTTCATAGAATTGATGACAGATCAGGAGTCGCTCGTGCTAATAACGTGTTGGAAAAACTATTATTATATTATAATATAGCAAAGAGAGGAGACGAGAGAATGAAATAGCTTTATTGCTTTCTTGTTGTTGTGTTATGTTACAATGAGCCAAACAAACATATATATAGGTGGTAACTACTTGGGGAGGAAGCAAAGGATTAAGTGATAACTATCACTAATAGATACATATATATATATATATATATATATATATATATATATA
>NC_025695.1:36252544-36257359 GCF_000633955.1 Camelina sativa
ATATATATATATATATATATATATATATATATATATATATAACAATTGGATAAGTGTAAATGGATAATCATTATCCAGTTTTTAACAGTTTTTACCTTTTTTTCAGATTTTTTTTGTCAATCGGTGATCCTTCATGATTAAATATCAACACATGCTGTCCACAATCTTTAAGTTTTTTGTTTTTGTGTTAGAATCTTTATAAATTTGAAATGATATCAGAGTGATAAAATTACTCATACAACACTTATAAGCTAGTTGTTTACTTAAACAACACTTGTAACCATATTTTTACTCAAATGACACATATAATTGTGAAAAAGATGTTAAAGCATTATGTCAAACTGTTATTTACAAAACTTCCATTAAAATTTATAAAAAATTAAAAAGCTGAGTAAAGTGAAATATAAAAAGATATTTTGTTAAAACTCTCTCTGTTAGAGCAAATCGTTGATTCTCATTTCTTTGTTCTCAAGATGAGGAAATCTGGTGAGTTAGAGTGAAAGAGATGTTATTTTTGTGGAAAAACAGTTAGGTTTGGTTTAGAGGAAGGGAAGCAATTGTTTGAAGGTTCGCGGAAAAAGATCGAAGCTACGGGTCGGTGGTAATCCGGTAAAGGTGAGTGAAAATTATAGTTGTGTAGTCGAAATTCTTTCGGCGGTGTTGTAAATACAATTAGTTATAATCCTTGTCTTGAATATTGCTAGGCATTAGTCGGGCGGCGAGGGAGGACGTAGCGATTAATCGGGAAACCTGATTTAAATCGGAGATTAATCAGAGATTAGTTTTAGGGGTTTTATCTATATATATGTATGATATACTAAAAGTGTAATATATTTCAAAGTTTCGAGCCTAGTCCAGTGGTTTGTGTTGGTATGTAAAGCCAACCAAACACGAGTTTGATGCCCGATATGTTTTGTTTTATGTTTTTTTTTATCAATTTTATTAATGAGGAGAAAATGGTCATTTCAAAATCATCTTTTCTATTTGATCTCAGTATACCTGTAACCCTATTCTATGGCCGCGGGTCATTTCATTAACTTGTTTTCACTAAATTCACTTCGAGTTGAACTGGTTTCGATAACTAAGTTATAGATTTGAGATATAACATATTATTCTAGGTTAAAAAGGCAAAAATTTATTTGTTTTCTTTGTTCTCCGATTTTGACGCTGATTTGGGCAATATCGTGGCGGAGGTCCGTCGTCGAGCGTTTAACCGCCGCTTAAGCGGCCTCTGCGACCGCGTTTTTGAACAGGGGTTATGATAAATATCTGTTTGGTGAAAGTGGGGTGGATAGATCTAGCCGCGACCAACAAAGCTAGCCTTAAGCGAGAGCTTTTATTAGTAGAAAGACTGGGTAATGGTGTGTCGTTTAATTTTGGTATCTAGGGAACCCCCCGTCCCCTCAAGAGAACCCTCATCTCTTCTGCCATCCTCAGGACAACAGTCCCTCGAGCTATCAGTATCTAGGAAACCCGCCATCCCCTCAAGAGAATCCCCATCTCCTCATGAGTTGTTCAGGACCTCCCCCTCCCGCCATTACAACAAACGCTCATAACGTCTGTGTGAGTGAGAACAAAACACAAGAAAATATCATGTGGTGATTTGTAGAGACGGTAAATAAGTCTTTAAAGCCTCCCAGACATAGCAAAATAACCGTCGGATATGGATGGGCTAGTGCATCGATTGACGCAGATGCCGAACATCGTTCCCCTCGAAACTCCTCGCCAGATCTCTGTTCTTGTACGCATCAGACTCGATCCAAAGCCACAAGGGACTCTCTCAAAGCCTCAAGTAACACAAAACCACTCCAACAAACCAAGGAATCAACCACACAACACATAGGCTCCTACTGGTAGCCATTAGAAGAACAAAAAGAAAAAGAATAAAAAGAACAATGCCGAACGGAACAAACAGTTTTTGAGCAATGAAAAAAAAATCTGCATAGAAGAAAAAAAATAGTAAATGGTAACCAAACAATAAAAATGTCTTTTAAAATATATTAAATATTAAATAAATCAAATTAAATGATAAGACTAATACTACTTATAATGTCTATATAATGAATTTTACATTTGATTTTAAAATAAAATTTGTAAATAAAATTTTAGATATGTCATATTAAATATTAATATTAAATATTAAACTATAATACAATTTTAAAAGTAAGTTAAATTATTTTTAGTTTTTATTTACGATATAAATATGAGTCTCTTAAATTTATTTTACTGTTCATATAGTTTTCAAATAGAGCCTTAAGATTAGTTTAACATGAAATTCATATCAAAAATATTTTTCCTGTCAATACATTATAAAAATATAAAAATTACTATATTAAAAAATTGAAATATTATTAATAAAAATATTTTTTATTTATTTTAAAATATAAAAACGAATTTAATATTTGTTATTTTTCTGTTCTATTTGTTCCTCATCCATTTTGAGGAGGAACATTTTTGTTCTATTGTTCTTTATTTTATGAATAATGTAGAGTAAAAATTATTACTATCAAATAGTAAAAAAATTGTGGAATAAAGAAGAATATCACATTCCTCTTCATTATTTTCCTAAATTGTGGTTACCAATTGAAGCCATAAAGACGAAAATCAGAGATATTTCAAGCTTAGATAAACCATGGTCATGCACTCACCTTTGCCAAAGAAGATCCAGACTCTAAACTGATGGATCTATACTTCAAGCAAGCTCTTACAACGATCCTAGCTTCAGATCTCCACTCCACAGGCAAGATCTCACAAGAACAAGCACTCTAATCTCCTAAAACTTCAAGAACAACTTCTCTCTTTCTTTTCTCTCTAAAACGGCTAAACTCGGCCAAACCCACGAGCTTTTCCTTTTACGCGCGACTCTAAGGGTTTTCTAACCCAAAACAAAACCAAACGGACGTTTAACTTAAGTCGTCTCGCGAAAACCAAACTTGCGCCGACCAATGCACATGTCGGGAAGTCGGTTCGCGGATGTTACAAACATAGTGAACAAAATCGAGAAGGATGAATAGTAAAAAAAAAGACAGAAGAAAGATTAACCTACAGATTTGGGATCAGCTTGAAATAGCTGAACATATTGTCATTGGCTACGGGGGAAGAAGCAGAAAAAAAGAGAATTATAGTGAATTAATAATATTTTTGTGTTTTAGTATTTAATTAGAACATGTGTGCTAATTTTGGAAAATATGAGAATGTGTGGGGTGTATTGAAATTTGTAAGCATGATTTTGGAGTATTTAATGGGATTTAGAAAATTTAGAATTTTAAAAGATTTTAGGAAAGTTGATATGATTTATGGTAAAAAAATTCAAATCCCACCTAAAACAATGAGATTTTGATTTTTGTATTTTTAACTAAACAAATCATTTCAAATCCCACAGAATCCGTAAAACTTATTAAAATCCAAATCTACAACTGATTTAAGTAAAAATAGATTTTAAAATTATCAGTTCAATAACAATGGATTATAATGAACTTTTTAAAATCCATGATTTAATAACATAATTTTTGTAAATTCTACAGAAATCACTCAAGTCAAGTTAGAATGCACCCTTAAAAATTTAAATTAGTGATATTTTTAGAAATTTCTCTGTATGAAATTGCATATTTTTAAAATGGATTTTCTACCCCTTTATTCTTAAAAAGAAATCCCTCGATCTATCTTTTTCTGTTTAAAAATGTTCCGATTTCTAATTTTGTTTTATAACCTTTTTGTCTTTTGTTTTTGGTTTGCTTGAAAATGTTGAGAATTTAATAAGAGGTATAATTTGTAAGGAGAAAGAAATTAAAGGAATGCGACAAAGAAGTTCCTAGAAACCTCTCTCTGGCCTTTTTTTTTTTTTTGCTTTTTTCTTTCTTGGATTCTCTCTCGAGTTTCAGATGCATTACACCATGAACGGTGATCCCGAGACGGAGATGATGGATACGGACTCCGCCGAGACGTTTATCCTCGACAAACCAGGCACCGCCAGAGATTTCCTCTCCGCCGCTCGGAGGCTCGTCGATCAAGGAGAGCCATCACAAGCTCTTCAAGCGGTATTTTCGATTTTCTCTCTTCCATACCCTAATTTTTTCTCCATTTTTGTTCTATGCGTTTTCGGTTTTACCTTTTTTGGTCTGTATTTCATTTTTGCTATCTTTTGGACTTTGATTAGGGTTCGTCGGAATTGGCTTAAGCTATATTGTTAATTCTTTTTTCTTCTCTGGTGAAGTCAATAAAGTAGTTTACCCGGTTTGGATTACCCAAGATTTTTAGTTTGGATTACCCAAGATTTTTAGTTTGTTGATCTTTATTATAAGATATTGGAATTTATTCTAAACATAATTATATTGCTAGCTTTGAGTATGCAATTCTTATGTTATCATCTTCTTCTAGACTTTCAGAATAATAAAGTATCTTTCCTTGTTGCATTTGGGATTGGTTGTGAGTGTAGGAATCATGATTTGATTTCCCGCGCACCTGATTTTATGATTGCAAGATCATTCACATTTATGTATATAGACTGCATTGAACTTTTTCCTTTATAGTACCCTTCCCTGAGTCAGTCTGTCTTGTTCTTAACAGGTCGTGATGGCGATGAGAACCCAAGGAGGAGATGAGGCAGTACTTCAGATTCTGAACCGTACCCGTGAACTTTACAAGCGTAGAATCCAAGAAACAGCTAGTATGGATCAGCTGGCTTCTATATTTGCAGAGTGTGCCATTACAGAAGCACAGCCTCTTGGGCATGAGCCAACATCAAAACACTTATTAGGTACCAAAGAAACAGTTGCAGCAGATGCTCACGGCATATCTATCCTGGAAAAAAGCGGG
>NC_025695.1:36257419-36263024 GCF_000633955.1 Camelina sativa
CTAAAAATTGCCTTAACCCTTTACATGTAATGCGTGTGTCTTGTGCTTAGTAATAAACGCTTGAAGAAAGGACATTGTATCTGCACACCTTCGGATCAGGTTAATCCTTTTCTGCTTTGTGCTCTTGTTTCATGTCTCAATCTTAATTCGTAAGCTATGACGCGCTACAACTTGTGAGACTTGGAACAACACTAGACACTAAAACAAATATTTCTCATTTACAACAAACCAAAGAACAAATAAAAAGTTGTATTGTTCATACAAATATCTGCAACTTGAGGACGGTTTATTTCCTCCATGAACTCCTTTAGTGATGTGTATAAGATGTCAATTCTATCAACTGAAAAGAACAATCCGACTCCTAGAAAGCCGTCAACTATCTGTTAGCTACAGGCCACAGCAAGCGATTGGCAGCACCCGCCGCTCGTCCTGATGGTTCTCCTTAATACGGTAGACACGCCAAATAACGAGGTTCTTCATACCACACAAAACCTTAAGAGTTTTCCTCCCAAATGAAACACGGCAGCAAGCCTACTCTCTCTGTTGTGCATGAATTGATCTTCGTTAGAAAAGAAAACGATATCATCTCCAAGTTTCTTAAATAATAATAGAAGAATTTGTTACCTGCACCCATTTGTATGATCCTTTCCATAAAAGTCTCATACTCACAAGTGGAGAGAGCTTGGACACTAAAAGATTCTCTCAGAAAACGGCAAGCAACTATAAATCACATGATCTTATTAGGCAGAGCCTTGTGTCGTGGTTTTGACTTGAGGAGTGTTTCGTCACTGTGCCTAATCCACTCAGAGAGTCTCCATGGCTTTTGCCACTTCCATTTAAATTGAACGATCCACTGGTGATGACTTCTCTTCCACCTCCAAAGTTTCCCACCTTGTTTTCCTACGGCTGATAGTTTTCTCATCGATACTTGTCCCATCGGTACCATCTGCACAAACCAAAAGTTACATAGGAATCTTTCACCACTATAATGAAGCTTGTGTTTTTATGCGCCAATGTAATCCTAGAAAAGCAATAGTAAAATGAATTTTAACCTTCTTGTTTGTATCAATAAATGTAGCCGATCCTCTAACTTTCCCGTTAGCAATCCCTGGGGTAAACTTGAGCTGTTTCTGTGCTGGCACGGTCATTGGAGACGTTGTGCTCCGGTCTTCAGCTAAATCTTTCACTGAACTCGGTGGGGTTCCCTGCACCAAAATTTTATTTCTCATGCGTTAATATGGCTAACCAAAAATATATATGGATAAAATAAGAAAGGTGGTATAAATCTTACTAAAGTTGCAACTGCTTGCTCCCTCAATTTTAACTCCTTTTCTGCTTCTTTCCTTCTTAACTCACTCTGCCTCAGAAGGCCAACAATTTCTTTGAACTGATCTTTCATTTCTTTGATTTCTACATCTTTCTCCCATAATTGGCACCTTCATAAAAAAAAAATGCATGAAAAGCTTGATTGGAGATTCAAAATCTAATGCTGAAAACGATTTTCTTGAATGTTGACTCAAGGCACCTTGTTTCGGCAAGAGAATTGAACATATACTGAAGCAAATTCTTTGCCTCTCCCATTGATCGTAGCTGGTTCCAGCGGCCACGGTTTGTAAAGGCACGCTCCCTTTCTTCTGCCTCAGAGAGTTGTGACGCCATTGCTACTAGAGAATTAGAAGATATACCGAGCATGTTCTCAAGTGACGATATCCGGGCCATCCTTGCATTAGGTGACAACGATGACGCCCTGAAACAAAATTTGTTATTTAAGGATAGGGAACAACTTATAAAGCAATGGAAAATTCATGAAAATTAAAAAAGTACCTAGCAAAGCCATTCTTTCCTCTTGGAGGACTTAACCCTTTCACTGCAAACTCATCCACTTGTCTTAAAACAGCCAACTCTTCGGCCAGAGCAGCGCGTCTGAAATTATCGTTATATGCATAATCAGTAACCACAAAATAAAAATATAAAAAAGATAACGGCCATTTTCATGCCAAACATTATTGCACAACTAAAATGCATTCGAGACATACACATGGCTTTGTTTCTCGTACTCATGACGTACTTCATGCACATTCACCATGACTTCCAACTCATGATCAAGCCAACGCTGCAACGACTTCTCATTGGTCTACACGAGTATGAATTGAATCAGACTTTTCAAGAATCACAATGATACAAACTAGAAAAGATAACGAAAAATTGGGATTGTGTTACACCTGTACCTGACCATTTGTTCCAAAGCCATTTGTACCAGCTGCATAGATAGATAGTTTTATACTTAGAATAACAAAACATAAAACAATAACCACTCGTACATAGCCCAAGAATATCTATCCAACCGGCTCACAACAATCAACTAGATTAGGTGCAAATTTCCAATAGACTCACAACAATCAACTAACTACTTGGTGACATGGTTTACTTTAAGTGTTCCAAGTATTTTACTAATGTCAAACCACGGAACCCCAAATCCTAAAGTTTATATTAATCATACCAGTGTGTTCACGAGGAGATGATTTCCGAGCTTCCAACAACTCTTTCAACCTTTTGGTAGCCATTGCAGCTTCTTCTGTCTTCCTCTGAAGAACCTGAGAGTGAAAATTTTCTTTAGTTTCAAAGCTGAATCTTTTTCTTTCCTAGTCTCTCAGAGATAATGGTAATAAGGTAACAATCTTGTGTTTACCATTTTCTGGCGCTGATTTATAGCTTGCAGCTTGTGCCTTTCATACTCGCTCTTTCTCCCTTCTTTCCGTAACTGTAAAAAGTTCAAATTTTAAGTAAAAATAGAATCTAAGATCATTTGAGAAAAGACTTACTTGGTCAGAAGATATCAATGCTGAAGTAAAAAGAAAACGGAAACGGTACCTGCAAAAGTTCCTTCTCCCGGGAGGCTTTCCACTGTCTAAACTGTTCTGCTTCTTGTTTCATTCTGTGCTGCAGTTGAACCTAGAAAGGCAAAAGGAAGAGAATCAAAGTAATGCACTTTCAAAGAGAAGACGCGACATGAGTGAGTCTATATGCATGACTTGATTGCATTTTCAGAGTAAACAAACATAGATGGATCATATTTTTATACCTTTTGTGCCTTGATGGATTGGATTTCGTCTTGTAACCTCCGAGCCGCGTCATCACTCTTTTGTTTCTGCTTCAGTAGCTGAACCTGGCTCTCTTGCTTTTTCTTAAGGTCTAGAATCTGTGCTTCAAGCGCTTTTAAGTTCTGAGCATGCACATCTTGCAACTTCTGTGCTTGACCATCAGAAGC
Source organism: Camelina sativa (assembly GCF_000633955.1). Classification (NCBI taxonomy): domain Eukaryota; kingdom Viridiplantae; phylum Streptophyta; class Magnoliopsida; order Brassicales; family Brassicaceae; genus Camelina; species Camelina sativa. Next base: position 36,260,688 of record NC_025695.1, read on the forward strand.
AAGGTTCTCAATTTCAGCCAACAAACGGTTTCTCTCTTCCTGAATGAATGAAAGAAAGAAAGAAACAAATCAACAACTCATAATATGTTTTTGTAATGAAACTTCTTCGAAGCACCAATTGAAAATGATGTTCGACCTGAACAGATCTCTTTTCATCCTCCACTTCTGCAATTTTCTTTCCAAAATGTTGCTTTAGCGCAGCCGGATCATACCCGTCAAAAAGCTTCATTTCAGACTGTTTTCACACATCGATTTATAGACAAGAATAAATCTCTATATGCACAAAAGGGAACCACCCACCAACGACATTCTAGTGCATGAAATAACAAGTGAAAGAGACCTCTTTTTCCTCTAGACGGCGGTTCAGTTCATGCAACTCTTTGTCCATACTATTTTGCAAGAGCTTGTGCTCCCACTCCTTTGCCTCTTCGTCTACTTCCCTGGAATCACCTGCAGATATTAAAAGGCCTCTTTCAGTTTCCCAACTCTTTTGAGTCGAAAAGAAGACTCTTTTCCACCTTTAACTAGTTATACCTGTTGTGGCTTCAACCATGGGATAATTTGAGGACTCGATACTGTGCAAGCTCCTTTTAAGCCCATCTGGTCTGACAGAACCAACAAAATCATCCTGCCACCAAATAATAATTAAGACATTTCACAATAATAGTAACAAGCATCTACCGTAAATAGTTTACCTCAATAATGAAAGAAAAGGAAGAAAAAGAAGTATTAGTTAGTTAGAGAATATTACAGCTCGTATGTCTTTAAAGTCTTTATCAGAATGCTCTACACCAGGACATCTGCTATGGTACTCATGAAGTTCACGGCAAAGGTCTTCGTTAGCAGTTTCAAGCCAAGAAATCCTTTCCTTAAGAACCTGCATCATCATCACACCATCTTTATAACCTTGAAAAATACATGTAAATCCAAGATACTAAGGTTAACTAACATACCTGGATTTCTGCACATGAGGATCCTCCGTTCCTTAAAGAGAGCTCTGCCTGCAAGTATTCTACCTGTTGGCGCATTTTTAGCATCTCACTGGAGACAGGATCTCTATTAACCTGTTTATTGAAGAGTCATATCATAAGAAGAGAAAATTAGACTAATCTAGTATCAGTCAATAATTAGTTTCTTTCGATTGGCATAGTGTAGAATGGCTTACAACAGGTTTATTCCGGATGTTTCGAGCACGATTTGCATATTTTAAAGTGTTAAGTGTTTCCTCCGCGTTAATATCTGCCGGACTGATGCAAGCTGGAGGAACCCGAATACCAAGGATGGAGAAATTGAATGAGCATTAACCAAACTTGCATATATAATAACGAAAACAAATGATAGAAAAACTTGCAGGTTACCTATCATCACAGTTCTGCTGTTACCCCCAAGGGAATCCTAAAAAAAAGTAACATTCACAACTCCTTGAGAATGGAGCAAACCAGTGTTTACATGAAGCAAAATTGAAAACGAATATATATATGTACCTGCAGAAGCCGTGTAAGTTTACTGTCTCTGTAAGGAACATGGGCACCGTCTTTACGCTTTTTCTCATCACCGAGCGCACTGATGACATTACCGAGTGCAAGGAGGCCTTTATTTATGTGAACTCCTGGTGAAAAAGAATCAACTTCCATTAGAGCGCACAGTCATCAAAAAGGGCTTATTTCTGGTTTTGGAAAAAGATAATGCAACAGATCGATGAACACATACATACCTTCCTTAAATCTCAAACCATCAGAACCAGTTCTTTTGGCTCGTTCTGAACCAGCAAGGTCTACTAGGTGCAACTTGGCACACAGATATTCTTCTTTCAAGCTCCCATTATAAGCACCGTTTTCAGGAGAATCCGTGTTAATTTTGCGCATCTGCTCCACGGTGATTGTGAAAATGGCATGTGAACGACTGCGGAAATACCAATAAAAATACATGACTTTTTTTATCACAGTTTTAAGGTATTAAGTTGTACATACTAACAAAGTGTATAGGTCACCTGGACTGATTATTCATGTTAGTACTACCGGTAGCCCTGCTGACAGACCCTTGGTCAAGACAAGCTGCCATCTCTTTCAGCGTACTAACGCTGACTTCTGTGGATCCTGCTAGTGTGATAACACCATTGGATGTTTCTCGTATCTGTATTGGTGGCTTCCCAGGGACATGTGCTACCTTGCCAACGTGTCCAGTGCTACTAGTATCTGATTTGTTAACAGTGCAAGGATCCAGCAAATCTTGAACCTCTTCTTTATGAATCTACCAAATCAAAATCATTAATGTCATGTCAGGGGTTACACAACGAGGTTGGAAGAAAGAAAGAAAGAAAGAAAGAAAGCTACCTCG
>NC_025695.1:36263084-36268718 GCF_000633955.1 Camelina sativa
GGCGGCGTAGATTCCATTGGAAGTAGAGAAGAAGTAAACTCCAATCGCAAGACAAGAGAAAGAGAAAGAGAAAGAGAGAGAGAGAGACAGTGAAGTTGCAGACAGACAAATGTGGTTTGGAGAGAGAAAGAGAGACTTGAAAAAGAAAAGGGTAGAAATGGGAATATTGAAAAGATAAAAAAAACTTTGTGAGGAGAGAGCTTAACCGCAACGACAATAACACTCTTTTACTTCCCTTAGGCTTCACTCTTTAGTCTCTTACTATCTCTTTCTCTCTGATAAACGGACCGACGTGACTTTACTTTCACTCTTTCCCGTTTTAACCTCTCTCTCTTTCTTTCAAGTGTGACTTCTGACAACAACAACAACAAACAACAAAATAAAGTGGTGGAAGAGAGAATATTTAAGCAAAAGAGAGAAATTAGGTCAAATTCTCTACTTTATTGCATGTGCCATTGTATGTAACAAATGATTGTAGTTATTTCTTACATAGGGTTTGGTTTTCTTACGGCAATATAAAGAACAATTATGTGCTCTCACCTAAATTTCAACTGGTGAGTTTTTTATCGTCCTCGCAAGCTATATGACCATCAGTTTGGTATTTTAATATATGATTAGATAAGAAAACAGACACCGCCAAAAAAATGGGTTGGTGACGTAATTGTGAAGTAAAGACGGCCATAACATATATATATATTGAGAAGGGAAAAAACTAAATTATCACTACAATGATATTTAGTGAAAACTATAAGAAAAATTGAAGAAACGTTAGATATAAAAAGTAAACGAATAGTGGATGCAAAGCTTAAATTAAAAAAAAAACCACGAAAATTAGTGGATACGATCGTTACCTTTTTATTATAAGTTTAATGGACATAGGAAGAAAAAGAGAAAAAAAAAAAAAAAGCAAAGGACGACTTTTGAAGAAAGGTCCACAAGGGGAGACAATGCCAGCTGGCGGAAGAATCGTGGTCACGTGGCTGTAGCAATGGGTCCCTAAAAGTATCGGCTTTATGGGAAGGAACTCCCCCTACTTCTCAACCCAAACCATTTCCTTATTAAAAGAGAAATAAAAGTAAATAAATAAAAAAGAAAATCATTATAGAAAAATATACTACACAAATTTAAAAATTAATTATACATTTTATAATGTATAATATCAAATTATATGTTATCTTAAATATAAAGATAAATAAAATAAGGTATATCATATAAATCAGTTGAAAAAATACACTAAAAGTATTAAAAAGAAAATGACACATGTTGATTTTTTTTTTAAATATCTATTAAAGTAAAGAAATAAAAAAGAAAATCAATATAGGAGAATATACCAAACAAATTAAAGAATTAATTGAATATTTTATAATATATAATATCAAATTATATGTTGTCTTAAATATAAAGATAGATGAAATAATGTATATCATATAAGTTTAATTGAAAAAATACACTAAACGTATTAAAGAGAAAATAACACATGTCGAAAAAAAAGAGTGTCAAGTGACAATTTCTTAGAGTTTGTCAAAAGAGAACCTTACTTTTTCTTATATAATATAATATATATATATGCAATTTTATTCTAATTAAACAAACTAAGTATATTTAAATATATATAATTTATAAATATTTAGAGAAAAATATCTATTAAAATAAAGAAATAAAAGAGAAAATTATTATGGGAGAATATATTAAATTAAAGAATAAATTGAACATCTTATAATGTATAATATCAAATTATATTTTGTCTTAGATATAAAGATAAATAAGATAATTTATATCATATAAAGTTAATTGAAAAAAATACATTAAAAGTATTAAAGAGTAAATGACACATGTTGAAAGAAGATAGAGCCAAATAACAATTTTTTAGAGCTTGTCAAAAGAGAATTTTACTTTATTAAATATAATATATATATATATGCAATTTTATTCTAATTAAAAAAAAATTAAAGTATATTTAAAAATATATAATTTATAAATATTTAGAAAGAAAGATCTATTCAAGTAAAGAAATAAAAGAGAAAATCTTTATAGGAAAATATGCTACACAAACTAAAAAATAAATTAAACATCTTATAATATATAATATCAAATTATATTTTGTCTTAAATATAAAGATAAATAAGATAATGTATATCATATAAAGTCAATTGAAAAATACACTAAAAGTATTAAAGAGAAAATGACACTTGTTGAAAGAAGAGAGTGCCAAATGAAAATTTCTTAGAGCTTATGAAAAGAGAATTTTACTTTATTAAATATAATATAGTTATATATATATATATGTATGCAATTTTATTCTAATTAAAACAAACTAAAGTATATTTAAACATATATAATTTATAAATATTTAGAGAGAAATATCTATTAAATTAAAGAAATAAAAGAGAAAATCGTTATGGTACATGAATGTTTGAATCGAGTGCTTAGGTCGTATAGTTCTTGTTTTTATTTACTTTCGCTTACTTTAGGTTGTTAGATAAAACCCTCATTATTGCTTGGTTTGACTTGCATTGTTCTGATCACATCTTATCTTCTAGCATTACAACCATTTGAATTGATAACAATAACCCTTTGTACTACAACTGCATAGAGAATTGATACCTTGGGTGAAAATCCTGTTATCAATTTGGCATATTTGCCATTTGGTTGAATTTTGATTGTTACATTTAAGATTTCAGCACTTGCTAGATCAGGTTCTTTTTATGTCACAAGATTCAGTATTGACTTGTTTACTTTCGTGTTTCGTTGTTTTGCATTTCAGGTACAACCTGAGTACCCATCCGACCCGTCACTCGATCACCTGGATCGAGTTGGCCTTCGTGTACCCACTCGGATAACTGATTGTGCATGCAAACACGATCCAAGGGTAGCCAACACTTGAGTCCTTTCATCGACAACATCGATAGACCAAGGTTACTCCGACAGCAACAAGTACAACAACTGCAACCAACAACAATTGAGGAGGTCATGAATAATCTGAATGGTCCACCAGCTCCTCAAGAGAGGACCAACATAGGAGCAGGAAATGTTCCATCTACTCATACTCAAAGGCATGGCATTGTGCCACCTCCTGTTCAAAACAACAATTTTGAGATCAAGACTAGTCTCATCCAAATGATTTAAAGCAACTAGTTTCATGGCCTGCCAATGGAGGACCCATTGGATCATTTGGATGAGTTTGATAGGCTCTGTAGCCTCACAAAAATCAATGGAGTTAATCAAGATGGATTCAAGCTCCAGCTTTTCCTATTTTATTTGGGTGATAAAGCACACGTTTAGGAGAAATCACTTCCCAAGGAGTCTATCACCACGTGGGAAGCATGCAAAAAGGCGTTCCTTGCCAAATTCTTCTCCAACTCCAGAACTGCAAGACTGCGGAATGACATCTCCAGCTTTGTTCAGAAAAGCAACGAGACGTTCAGTGAAGCCTGGGAACGTTTCAAGGGATACACCAGCCGATGTCCGCATCACGGATTCAGCAATGCTTCATTACTAAGTACACTTTACCGCGACGTAGTCCCAAAGATAAGGATGTTGCTAGACACCGCCATCAACGGAAATTTTCTCAACAAGGATGTTGATGAAGGTTGTGACATGGTGGATAATTTAGTCCAATCTGATGGGCACTACAATAAGGAATATGATCGCACCATACGATCAACCGGAGAGGACGATGCAAAATATAAGTGAGACATGAAAGCCCTCAATGAAAAATTGGACAAACTCCTCAACCAGCAACATCATGTCCACTCAATCTCAGAGGAGGACCAGTTTCAGCAGCAAGATGGGGAGAATGCTCAGCTAGAGGATGTGCACTACATCAACAATCAAGGGGGTTACAATAAAGGATACAACAACTACAAACCAAACCTGAACCTCTCCTACCGTAACCCTAATGTTGCTAATCCTCAGGATCAAATCTACCCCTCCGTAGTCCAAGGAAACCAAGGCCAGCCAAAGCCTTTTGTCTAGTACAATCAAGGCTATGCTCCTAAGCAGCAGTACCCCAAAAATTACCACCAAACAATTGCACCACATGGATTCCCACCACAGCAAGGATCACAGAACCAACCTCAAGAGGCTGACCTCCGCGGCTTGATTCAGCAAATCATCCAAGGCCAAGCATCGACAGTGATGGACAATGCCAAAAGGTTTGCAGAGATGAGTAACAAGGTAGACTCTGGGTACAATGACCTCAATGCTAAGTATGATTCTTTCAATACTAAGTTGAGATATCTAGAAGGCCAACACATCGCACAACCGCCTCAAAAGCTAGGCCAACTTCCCGGTAAAGCTGTTCAAAACCCAAAAGATTATGCTACTGCCCAGGCAATCTTTCTTGAAAATGTCGATGATTACCTCACTGAGGACAATGATGTTCAAGATGGGGAGGATATGGATCACAATGGGATCTATGAGCACCAATATTACTTATCCGAGTATCAACCCGATCCTTCACTCGACCAGACCGACCGAGTTGGCAATCTAACACTGGCTCAAGAATCTCTAACTGATGCACCACTCGAGGCTGAACCCGATGACGGTGATCGGATGAGCCATCGGGAAAACGTCCAGATGATAGATCGATCTCAATTTCCTGCAGCTGAGGAAGGGGAATCGGAGGAAAGATTCAGAGCAGCTCTTGATATCCAATTAGAGGCTCTTGCAAAGCGTATGTCTAACCGGAAAGCCCCCCTCCTAAGTTTTTGCCACACACACGCTCTTAGAGAGGAAATCATCAAAGAAACAGCTCAGCGGGAGATAGAAGTAAAGGAAGCTGTTAAAGAAATTGGGAATGCGATCCTGAGGAGTGGAGTGTGTTTAGATCCTTAACTGAGGATCAATGAAAAATTGGAGGACACCGACTCTTTCACTCCGCCATGTTCAATAGGCCTTCGGATCTTCACCAATTGTATGTGCGATTTGGGAGCTTCAGTTAGTATCATGCCACTTTCAGTTGCTAACAAGATGAGTTTCAGCAGTTTCAAACAAATTAGCCTATATTTGGTCCTAGCTGATAGGACAATTAGGCATCCGCATGGTATCTGAGAAAACTTGCCTCTCAGGATCGGAAGAGTGGAGATTCCTACCGATTTCATGATCCTTGACATGGATAAGGAACCAAAAGACCCACTGATCCTAGGAATACCATTCTTGGCAACAGTAGGTGCGGTGATAAACGTGAAAAAAGGATAGATCAGCATTGAGCATGGAGAGCACAGCATAATGAAATTTTACATCAAGAATGGAATAAAAAGGTCAACCATCGATGGTCAGGTTTTTTGCATCCAAATGATGCCAAGGACAATCAAGCGTTGCCAAGAAGTTCATACTACCTTTGCTGTGGAACCAGGACAAGAACCAGAAAAACCGTTGAATAAGTCTGCTACAATTGAGAGGACTCCAAAACTTCTCCCTCCCAAAAACAATGCTTGAAGAGCATGAAAAGTCAAGCTTAGTGACTTCAAACAAGCTCACTTGGGAGTAAGTCCCAAAGGTATCTTTTAATCTCTTTTCACTTAATTTATTTTATTTGTTTTTATTACTTCATTTGGATTTTACAATAGTTTTTTGTTTCTTCAAGTTTTCTAAAAAAAAAAAGAAAAGGGGGGGGGGAGGAGGGGGGGGGGG